>NC_058131.1:272785853-272825718 GCF_016433145.1 Gracilinanus agilis | reverse complement strand
CAGAGAGAGAGAGAGAGAGAGAGAGAGAGAGAGACAGAGACAGAGACAGAGAGAGAGACAGAGAGAGAGAGAGACAGAGAGAGAGAGACAGAGAGACAGAGAGAGAGAGAGAGAGGGAGAGACAGACAGACAGATAGAGGGAGGGAGATCAGGCAAAGAACAGAAGATTAGACCTTCCAAGCAAAGGGAACATCATTAATGTAGGCATGGGGTGGAAAAGCCCAGAATATGTTCAGGGGGATACTGAGAAGTCTCTCTTAATGAACATATAGAAGAGAGCACCATAAGGGAAAGCTAGCAAAGGAGAAGACTGCAGAGGGTCTTGCACAGGGCAGGCAAAAAAAAAAAAACAATTCTGAACTATACTCAGGAGTCATGGAGAGCCATTACAGCTTTTTGAGCAGAAGAGTGACTTTACTTGTATCCTGGCAGTGGCAGGAGATTTGTTTGGAGTAGCCATAGAGAAGAGGTGAGAAGCCCTGGCAGAGGGTTATTGCAATGGTTTGGGCAGTTGCTGATGAACTGATGCCACAGTGATGGTGTCAGGAGCACAGAAGAGAGTGTGACATCTGTGAGAGCTCTTGTGGAGTTAACATTAACAGGACTTGGGGAGGAAAGGTGTTGACACTATGTTCTGCTCCCCAAAAAGGCTTCCAGACTTCCTATGTGATAAGCACTGTAGGTCTTCCTGAACAAAAAGGGAGGTACAAGCCCAGAGCAGGGGGTGGAAAGGGGGATATGTTTTCACTAACATGTCAGTTTTCCTATAGCTGTATATGCTTAGATGAGACAGGTAAAAGGACTACCTAAGTTTGTTGTTGAGTTGTTTCAGTTGTATCTGACTCTTCCTGACCCCATTTGGGGTATTCTTGGCAAAGATACTGGAATAATTCACCATTTCTTTCTTCAGCTCATTTTACAGATGAGGAAACTGAGGCAAAAAGAATTAAGTGACTTGCCCAAGGTCACACAGCTAATAAGTGTCTGAGGCTGGATTTGAACTCAGGAAGGTGAGTCTTCCTGACTCCAGGTCTGGTACTTTATCTACTCCACCACCTCGATGCCTGCCCCATGTTTAAGATTTGTGAAATGCTAGGTTGGCAAAGAAGCATTTTAAAGTCCTTAGAAATTTTTTAAAAATATCATGATGTTGAGTTTTTCGATAGCCAAACACTGGGAAGCAATCTTTTTTAAAAATTCCTTCTGGAATATGGAATATTCATAAAATGTTAAACTTGGAAAAGATTTTAATGATCATAAATCTAGAATCAGAAGGAAACTCACAGACCAACTAATCCAAACTCCTCCTTTTATATATTAAGAAATTGGAGCCTAAGGAGAATAAGGGAGGAATTTGAACACAGTCCTGTGACCTTAAAGTCCATGCTCTTTCCACTGTCCTATACTGCCCCTTTACTGTGTGATCCAACCCCCATCCTTTTATAAATGGAAAACCTGAATTTAGGTAATGTGGACTGCATGAGAAGAGAAGAAAACTTCTCCCCTGCCTGCAACATAACATGTCTAATCATCAGAACTTCTTTCCAGTGTAATATAGGATTTTAACATTGCCATGTTGGCTTAGGGGAAACCTGTCAGTTGGCCTGGATGGAATGTTGAAGGGAGCATGAACCACTGGGCTCACCAAATCCTATATTACACCAGGGGTCAGCTGGGTGGCTCAGTGGGTTGAGAACCAGAGATGGGAGGCCCTGGGTTCAAATCTGGCCTCAGTCACTTCCCAGCTGTGTGACCCTGGGCAGGTCACTTACCCCCATTGCCTAGCCCTTACTGCTCTTCTGTCTTGGAACCAATACTTAGTATTGATTCTAAGATGGAAGGTTAGGGTTAAAAAAAAAAAAAAAAAAAGGACTTCTTTCCAGTTGAGATGAGCCCTTCTCTTCCCCCAAGCCTACGTGCAGTAATTCCACAATTCAGTTATTAACACTCAGCTCAAACCCCCAAATTCTTTTCTGAAATACATCATTATTGGTATTTCTGAGCAGCAATCCTGCAATAACAAATCTGGGTTCTCTCCCAGGGATGAGATGGCCCTAGTGGGGAAAGTCTTAGGGCCATATTTCTGCTGGGTTATGAGGAGCTAAAAGGAAGAATCCATTTGCGAAAGAGGATATATTTCACTTCTCTTAAATATCCCAGCTGGAGGCACACCATCTGATTACTACTTGTTATGGTGAAGTTCATCAGCATGTTAATGACTAAAAATGCATATTGACAATTTTCGTGTTCCCCAAACACATCTCCCTGGATCAGGGCAGTAATTATGCCAGGTGCTTAGAATCAAAGGGGGCAAATGTAATTCTGAGTTAATTTGGTGGAATTGGAGCACAGGGCTGGCATGAAATTGAATCACGCCATGGAGAGATACCCTGCAGTGTTAGAAAAACTCTGATTTGGGTCCAAATGACTGATTGTCCTGCAGTCCATTTATAAAGGGACTCTCCATCCTGTCCCTCATTGAGAGGTTCCCACATAATCTGCTACTCAGCTATTGTAGAGGGACAAAGTCTTCCACCCCTCCCAGACCACCTGCCTTGTTCTGGCTTCAGAAAGGTCAGGGGGTCAAGGCCTGGGATGTTTTATTTGTGACTCCAAGAAATGCTTGTCATGTTCACAAGTGCCCTCATGTGTCCCTTTTCCCCTCTCCGTCGTCCTCTGACGTTGAGCTGGAGAGAGAGGGAGGGATGACAAAGAAGGATCTGGGAGGCAGGACTGTACAGGCAGCAGCAAGTGAGATATTCATGCTTTGAAGACATCGTTGACACTGACCCCCTGGGCCATCTGCTCAGACCGGTAGCGGGGATGGGTGGCACTCAGCCATCCACACTCTCTTTTGGTCTACTTTGTGAGTTGACTGCCTGTGGCAAGGGTTATCAGATTGTGGTTATGGCTGGAAAAAGTCATTTAATCCATATGAAGATGGAACTCATAACTTTGGTCTCACAGACAGCACATGCTCTCCAAAACAACTAGACCTAATTAGAGAGTATGGATGTTTCAGTGTGACCCATCACCACTGCTGGAGAGACTAGTCTGAGTCAGCGTCAGTGGCATCTTCAAAGCACAAACATGGCATTTACTGATTGTTATGGTTCTTCCTTAAGATAACCAGCTACACGATTTAGATACAGGAAATATGAGTGCCAGCAGATTTATTATTGCACGAGTCAGATTGTGTCCATCCACAGTGAGAGTGAACCCTGGCAAATCTTAATTTTAACTTCTCTTAGTGTTTGCTTTAAGCAATTATTCTTACTCTATTTTGTCTATTAGCTAGCAAAAGCTAGAAGGAAAAGCATTTTGAGCCAAAGCATTTAGAATGATAGACTTTGGAGGTGAAAAGGAACGGAGAGTCATCTAGTCTAACCTCACACATTCCAAAAGTCTCCTTTACAAACACTCTGAGAAGGTGTCCTCCCCCTCTATTTAAATATTTCTTGTGACCTAATTACCTTCCCTGGAGTCTCAACAACATGGCAAGCTCAGAGGAAAGGTGGAGAGCTCTGTTTATCCTACTTGTATTATACATCAGTCTGAGAAGTGATGCTCTTGATTTCCAGCAAGTTAGAAGAGGGAGAGAGGTGGGCAGTCAGGGAGAGAAGATGGAGAAACAGGACAGCATCTTGGCTCCCACTGAGTTTGATCTTTATAATGTGGATTTGTTATTTTATTTAAACTATTAAGCCTAAATATCCCCCTAGACTCAGCAATACCACTGTTGGGTCTGTTTCCCAAGAAAATGGGGAAAAAAGGAAAAATTTATGTTCCAAAATATTTCTAGCAGTTCTCTTTGTGGTGATAAAGAACTAGATATTGAGAGGATGTCCATCAATTGGGGAATGGCTAACCAAGTTGTGGTATATAATTGTGGTGGAGTACTACTGTGCTATAAGAAAATATGAGCAGGTTAATTTTTTTTTAAACTTGGAAAGATCCACATGAAACCATGAAGAGCAAAATGGGTAGAACCAAGAGAACATTATATGTAGCTACAGAATTAATATTTGAAGAATAACTTGTGAATGTCTACCTCCAGAAGAACTGATAAACATAAGACATAATTTATACATACATTTTTGTTGTTGTTGTGTGATGCAGGGAGGGGAGGGAGGGGATGAGATTCCTGGGAATTTTAATGTAACCAACAAACAAACAACGTAAGTTTTATGGCATGTCTCTTTACTGGGAACTTCCCTTTGGAAACAGCTTGTTCTAAAGTTGGCTAATTCCTTAGGCTTCCTTCACATGAGCTTAATTTTAGTTTTTTTTAAGTTTAAGAAATCCTGAATCTCTGGATCTAGCTCAATTCATCTTCTCCTGGCTCTAGTCCTGACTCTCTGGACTTCTGCACCGTGCCCCAGCACACTTCTCACCTGGAAGACCCCTTTACCCTCGTCTGCCCCTCTTCCTAATTAGTGAGCTCCTCTCTGGAACCTCCCTTAGAGGACACGCCTACTTCTTCACTCCTCTTCAAGCTGTTCTTGACTCTCAAGGACTTCACCTTGCTCTCCCTTATCCCCCTTTCAGCTCCCTTTTATATACTATCTGGTCCCCAAAAGAATGTAAGCTTCTTGAAGGCAGGGACTATCTTTCTTTTAGCTTGTATTTGTATTCTCAGCATTTAGCACAAATGCCTGGCACATAGTAAGTGATTAATAAATGCTTTATCTAAAAGGGAAGGAAACACCTTCACTGGTTATGGCTTTGAGAGATAGGGCATATCCTCTTGTTACTCTGCCTTCCTTTTCTATCTTTCTCAGGGTTCAAAAGAAAAATCCATGATCTGCCCAAAGGGCCTTTGAAGAATACATGCCCTTTGACCCAGCAATAAAGGGAAAAAATCTGTTTGTACAAAAATATTTATAGCTGCGCTTTTTGTGGTAGCAAAAACTTGGAAAATGAGGGGATGCGTCTCAATAGGGGAATGGCTGAACAAATTGTGGTATATGATGGTGATGGAATGCCATTGTGCTATAAGGAATGATGAACTGATGGATTTCTATAAGAACTGAAAAGACCTCCATGAACAGATGCAGAGTGAAATAAGCAGAACCAGAAGGACATTATACAATGTGGGACTATCAAAGGTAATTGACTTTGCTACTAATAGCAATGCATTGATCCAAGACAATTCTTTGGGACTTATCCACATCTAGAGAAAGAACTGTGGAAGTAGAAATGCAGAATAAAACATATGATTTATCTCTTGTTTATATGGCTTTGTGATTTTGGGTTTTGGTTTTAAAGGATTACTCTTTTAAAAAGTTAATAATATGGAAATGAGTTCGAGTGATAATATATATGTATGGGTGTGTGTATGTATGTATGTATATATATATATGTACATATATATATATTATAACTCAGTGGAATTGCTTGTCAACTCCAGGAGGGGAGAGGGATGAGGGGAAGGAGAAAACACGAATAGTGGAATCGTGGGAAAAATATAAAAATAAAAAAATTTAATAGAAAAAAATAAAAATAAAATGAAAGGGTTGTACTAGATGACCTCCATGGTCTCTTCCAGCTATAAATCTATAATCTTTTGTTTGCTATTTGTCTTCTGCATGTGTACCTATTTACTTACCAACTGCTTAAATATAAATACATTATAAAATTTTTTTTAAATTAAAAAAAGAAAAATCCATGATGTCCTTTCTCAAAGATGGTCTAATTGGAGAAATGAGGTCAGTGTGCCTCAAACTGAGCACAACACAAGATCATATAGTGCAAAGTCATGTGCCACAGATGTCAAGGGCCATTTTATGCTTGTGGACAGAAACAATGACAGGGACTAGAACCATTAGGAAAGACATTTCCAAGAAGGGTAATGGAATTAAATGGGTAATGGAGTAAAAGTGAACTGGGATTTGAGTTATGGGCAGAGTCCAGGTGAGAAGATCAGTGGGGAGAACATTCCAGATTGGAAGGGACAAAGTGCACAATAAAGCAAAAGAAAGAATGAAGACAAAAGGGCATTTGGAGTTGGAGAGAAACTGGAGCACTGGGACAGGTAGGCAGAATGAGTGAGGGAGCTAGATTATGGTAAGTCTCAAATACCAGACAGAAGAGATATTCAAAGCAAATAGGTGTATCTATAAGGCCCTGCCATTATTCTTTAACAGATGCCAGGATTCCAAGTGACCCACCCTACCAGGAACAAATCCTTAAAGTGACAAGGCTTAAAATTTAATTAGCAGCCTCCTCTTATGCAAACTCTACTCATTAAATTGAGTGTCCTATTAGCTAAAATAAGGCAGGGGGTGGGGTGGGGTGGTATTTGAATATATAGCTATTTGCAATAAGGAAATTAATAACCCTAGAAGGAAGTTTTATGGCACATCTCTTTACTGGGAACCTCCCCTTGGAAACAGCTTGTTCTAAAGTTGGCTAATTCCTTAGGCTTCCTTCACATGCGCTTCCCCCAAATCATTCATCTGACATCAGATGTCAGAGGTGGAAATCTTATGGGAAGTTGTCAGCAGCAGCAGGTTATACAATCTTCATGATCAAACCCATGAAATAATATGATGGACACTTTAGCAGGCTTAATATTCCAACTCCAGGACAATGGGTTACATAGTCTCTCATCATCCCTAGGAAAAGAGACCCATGAGCCCAGCTAACAAAAATTCAAATCTGGCTTTTATGTTCTGAGCTCTTGGAATGGATAGGCAGAGCTGTGACTAGCTTAAGGAGAGTGAGTCTTTGACCAAGGACACTGATATTCTTTCTTGGGGGTGGGACATACTTTGGGGTCCGGAGGGAAAGGTAGAAAGAAGGGCAAAGAAGTGGGAATGCCTTTTCCTCTGGAACAGTGCTTCCCAAACTTTTTTGGCCTACCGCTCCATTTCCAGAAAAAATATTACTTAGCGCCCCCTGGAAATTATGAAACTATTTCTTGAACTCAGAATAGAATGTAATACAAAAAAAAAAAAAAAATGTGGCCATTACTGCCTTCCTGGATCGCTGCAGCACCCACCAGGGGGCGGTAGCACCCACTTTGGGAATCACTGCTCTAGAAGGTGTGCTTCCTTCCCAGGAAAACATATATCCTCTCTAAAGTGCTCATTACCTCGTGTGGTCTTCTGGCTGGGTACCACCAAACAGCAGAGCTGCCATTGCTATGGTGCTCCTCTCTGCACCCACCTTTCCCTACCTTCCTCACAGACCTGAGGAGTAAACTTTCTCCATTGATGTGACTGTTCTCATGGCCAGATGGGCCCCTGTGCTCCCCCACCCCACCAAACTACTTTTGACCCAGATTAAAAAAAAATACTTACAGTATCCCTTTTATGTATCTTCTGCTTGGAGGTGAACAGAGGCTGGAGGTACTTAATCTTGCCACTTTGGAACATGATTTCAAGGAACAAGTGAGAGTCGATGAGTTGATTTCTATCTAACCCTTCCCCCCAAATAACTCTGATCAGGCTTCCCAGGACATTTCCCTGCCAGACTGTCTTTTACCCATCAGATGCAAGGAGATTCCAGTTTTAGTCTGAGCTTTGCCATGAACAGTCTGATAATGAGTAAGTCACTTCCTCTCACCTGGCCTCAGTTTCCTTATCTGTAAAATGAAGAAATTGGACAAGACGACTTCTTAGAGTTACTTCCAGATGTGACATGCAATGATTCTATTTATTTCTTTGCTACATCTATTTCTTCTTATAAATAATGCAGTGAATGATCTGGGACAATCCTGAAAGACTTATGACAGGGAATGCTATCCACCTCCAGAGAAAGAACTGTTGGAGTCGGATAGATGCAGGTCAAAGTCTACTATCTTTCATATTAGTGTATTTACAGATTTATTTGGGGGATTTAATTTAGTATGAGTGTGCTCTTACAATGACAAATATGGAAGTGTATTTTGCATGATAATAAAAATAAAATTAAAAATAAATTAATAAATAATGCAGGGCCTCTCTCTTCTCAACTTGAAGATGGGAGAAGTGAAAGAGGGAATTAGAAGGGAAAGGTAGGACCAAGAAAGGCAGTGTGGTATAGCAGAAAGAGTCCTCACTGGATCTGGAGCCAGGGGATCTGGGCTTGGATGCTTGGATCTGTCACTATGTGTATGCAATTTGGCATGTCCCTTCCCTGCCTTCCAGCCCCAGTTTACTCATTTGCAAAATGAAGGTGTTGTTAGGTACTCTATAAGGCTCCTAATTTCTACCTCTTTAATTAGATAAACCTAATGCTTAAGATTGGGCTGGAACCATAAATGGGCTGCTGGGTCACAGGGTGCTCCTGTGTCTTCCTCTGCCAAAATCTGATCCTGGAATGGTGACCTTTATATTTGAGCCTCAGAATATTGAAAAATGTATATATGTTTATATGGTATTATTCTTTCATCCAGCCCCCCATATCAAGTCCCCATTGTAAGGACCAGATGCAACAACTTGTCCCACAACCTGGGTATGGGTGCCAAAGCCAGAGCTCTGTCTTTCTCCCCTCCTCAGAGGGGGGCATCTGCCATGGGTCTGTCTTCCCATCTGGCCCTTTGTCTGGGCTGCAGCTCACCGCCCCGGCACTGCTGGGGAGGTTCCCGTGGGGTCCAAGTCAGGTCAGCCTCCTGCTTTGCTTCCCTGGAATGGCCTCCTGTTGCCACTAGTGTGTTATTTGTCAAACCCCTCCCCCTCCACTCCATCCTTCTTAAGAACACTGGGCTGCTCTGATCCCTGACCCATAGCAGCTTCTTATGAAAGCCCCAACCTCCTTCCATCCCCAGGATCAGAGGGAATGCTCAGGAACTATTCCTCTAAAATCTCCAGGATCCCTTCAAAGATTTCCAAAAAGTGGAGTTTTTTCCCTCCCTTTTTGATCTGCTCACCAAGATACCCAGAAACCAGTGGCCCCAGAGGAGAGACTGTGGGTCAAGGGAGTATTGTCAAAGGAAAGAAAAGTCTCCCAGTGAAAAGCCCAGAATGGGAAAGCAGCAGGTTATCCCTGGATATCCCAGAGAAAGGAAGCACAGCCAGGATGGACTGCCAGGAAATGAGCCCAGTACCAATCAGAAGGATCAGAGGAGAAGGTTATGTGTATAACAAGATTTGACTGTATTTTGCTACTCCATTATCTGTCTTTGAATATTTTCATTAGCACTAAATTCCACACCCACCAAGCAAATGAGATAACATATATAGAGTACTTTGTAAGCCTCAAAGCACTTAAAATGTGATCATCATTTTGATCATGACCATCATCCCTTTCAACTAGCTCAATTTTTCTCTGAATCATTTGGATCTGGTTTCCAACACTGTGGACTCCTACGAGGATCAGCCCACAAAGACTGTAGCTTCCATGGAGCCTCAAGTTTTGTTGGTTCTGCTATTCCTTTCCCCCATCAAATAAGGTAATATTTGTAAAAATTTAAAAAGGACATAGTAGGGCAGCTAGGTGGCTTAGTGGATAGAGAGCCAGGTCTGGAGACAGGAGTTCAAATCTTACCTCAGATGCTTCCTAGCTGTGTGACTCTGGGCAAGTAACCCCTGTTGCCTAGCCTGGATTGGTGAACCTATGGCACATGTGCTGGAGGGGGCTGCTTCCTTCTCCCTCTTCACCACGCCTGAGGACATTTCTCCCATCACTGCCCCTCTGCCCAGCAGCCCAATGAGAGAGCTTCCTCCCTCCCCTGTCTGGGGTAAGAGGGTGGCTCACATGTCATGTGAGGGTGCAATTTGGGCACTCTGTCTCTAAAAGGTTTGCCATCACTGGTACAGGTTCTAAGGCAAAAGATAAGAGTTAAAAAAAAAAAAGCATGTAGCATAGTGCCTGGTGCATATATCTATTTGCCAGAATACCTTTTCTCTGGCCTAGTACAGCTGCCTTACAGGAGATAAAAAAATAATTGCCTCTTACATTTAGTGTTTTAAGATTTGTTTTTGTTCAGGCATTTCAGCCCTATCTGACTGTTACCATATTTGAGATTTTCTGGTCAGAAATATAGTAGTGGTTTGTCATTTCCTTCTCCAGCTCATTTTACAGATAAGGAAACTGAGGCAAACAAGGGTTAAGTTCTTGCACAGGGTCACACAACTCCTAAATGTCTGAACTCAAATTTGAACTCAGGTCTTGTGTTTAATGCATTGTACCACCCAGCTGCCTGGATTTAAGGTTTGCAAAGCAATTTATACGAATGATTTCATTTGACCCTAACAATAGCCAGGAGAGGTTAGATTATCGTTCTATAGCTAAAGTGGACCTCAGAGGTCATTTAATCCAACCACCTTGTCTGGGAGAAGTTAATTAGTTTTACATGAGGTTAAGTGACTCACCCAGGGTCACTCAGGCTATAAATGACTTCCACTTCCTCTGAGCTGGGAAAAAAACCACTGAGCTCAGGAGGAGGCTATTACTATCCCTATTTTAGAGATGGAAAAAAAATTGTGGCCTCAGAGAAACTAAATAACTTGTCCTAAGTCTCACAGCTAGTAAAAGCCTGAGACTGGATCTGGATCCTGGTCCAGACTGACTCTAAGTCCAGTACTTTGTCCCCTAATTCATGTGGCCACCATCCATCAACTTCTATAGCCCCATTGGGGGCAGGGGAGGAGGAGAACTATTCTGAAATTTCCCTGGGCTGAATTTTCCAAGGGTGAAGTCTGGTAACTTCTCAATTTCTCCCTGTTCCCTTTTTTTATCTTCATTTCACATGATCAGGCAGTTGGGAATCTCCACACACAAGCTCACAGACCCACACCCTGACCGTTTAAAGGGAACCTGTTTATAGACCAGGGAAAGCAGAAAGCAATTGCATTAGACGAAGAACCACGTTTGGCTTTTACGGATTGTTTATGTGATGTTGCTTTTGTCCATTCCTTATCCTCCAATATTAGAAAGGATTTGTGTCCATAATAAATAATGCTGAGTTAAATTACATCCGCTTTGGCTTAAATTTTCATATTCCCATTGCCCATCTCCATAAAGAAATTATGTTTGAGGTTCCTGCATTGGTACAGCTGTAGTCCATGCCCCTGATGGAATTACTATTCAAGAGGGGCAAGATTAGTTTGGGGGATGGAGGTCTCACGGTTGGGGGGAGGAAGGTCCCACCTACCAGGGGAAAAGGTAAAAGGTCAGAGTGCAATGTGCACCCAAATTATTTATCTCCCTAATAACTTAATAGATTGAATATATTATGTGTCAGTGACCTTGCAACACAACCAGAGAGACCCTGTGACTGTGTGGGGAAATATATGAGATGATAATAAGTGGTACTTGTGTAGAGGCGGAGGAACACATTCTTTATGGTAATGATGCAGCCACAGCAAGGGCACCCCAAGGACAGGCCAAGGGAAGCTCCACTCTGGCTGGGGGGCTGGGGCTGGAAGGGATATCAGCAGGAGGTCTGTGCAGAATCCCCCCTCCCACTGTCTATGGACACCCGGAAAAGGGCTAACATAAAAGGACCAGCTTAGCTATTCTCTACAAAAGGAATCCATTCCTTCCCTAACTGAAAGATTCAGGATAAAACAGAGTTTAAGGGCCCATGGAAGATTAAAATGGGGAGCAAAGACGTAAAATTACCAGGCAGGTAATGTCCCGGGGAACTTCTTCCCTCGGTGTTGTTGACAAGCCCATGGCACGTCTTTTGGATGATTTCATATGATATTATTTTTCATTTTTTATCAAAGGTATGTGGGCCACCCATCTTTAACAAGACCTGTGACAAATGGGCTTCCCTTTGTCACTGACAAAGCCTAATGTCGGATCATACAATGGCTCATGCTGCTTTCATAATCTGTGTATGTTTTTCATGCCATGGTTTCTGATGTCTTTTTATTGAGTGGCAGAAGGGCCTTTGATTCAGAGAAGCATTTGCTCACATTTATTTCTAGGGAATTCCTTTGCTCCCCTCTCCCTAAAGGCCTTGTAGAAGCAAATTTGGCTTCTTAGGTCTTCTTAACACTGAGAGATAACCCAGAATTGTGCAAAGAATCAGTACTGGGGTCTGAGTTGCAGATTTGGCTTCAAACCCCTAGTCCAGCCTGATCTAGCTAAATGACCATGGGTCAATCATTTTCACTCTCTACACCTGATTCACCTTGGGTTTTTTTTTTCATTTTTTTTTTTTGAAGGACAATAATGCTGGCTGTTTTCTGGCAAGCCATTAGGAAGCCTTGAAACACCACAGAAATGTATGCTGGAATCCACTATTAGTGTGTAAGGACACAAGCCACATTTTAATTTTAAAAGAAGTCAGTGTTCCAGAGCTCCCAGCCCTGGACAATGAGCCAGAATCTTCCTCTGACCTCTCCTTCCACAACCCTTGACCCCATCCAGGCCCAAATAGCAACCTTCAGGCATCATCACCTTTTCAATGGGATTCTTTTTCAAGAATCCCAAACCTTGTCAGCTGCTCAGAAAACCCAGCATCTTGGGGCCCCTGCAGGCGGTCACAATCTCCGCCTCTTGTCACCAAGTTCACTGCCTGTCTCCCTCCTCCTGGCCTCAGCCACTTATTGGAGCAGTCTTCTGTTTCTTTCCCCTTGTATTTATGACCACTTAATCTGTGTGAGCAGCCAGGCCCAAATATATCTCCAAGTATTGATCAGCTTTGGGCTGATAGAAGTTCAAGCTCACGAGGTCCCGATCTCTGACCCCCAAATAGGATATGAATCTCAATCGAATAGACTGATATTCACACATGGTTTCTGCCCAGGGCTGGAGGCTGCGGGAAAAATCGATGAAGAGTGCTAATGATTCACGATTTATAGAACAGCTGCCATTTTAATATTAGAATAAATGTTATATTGCAAAGGGAGGGGAACTTAGGGGGTCGCGTGGAAAATATTTCTTATGGAGCCTTTTCTGCTCGAAAATGATGCGCATGGAATTTTATGAAGTCTAATTTATAGGCCTCATTTAGGCTTATAATTTAAAACTCCTTATGAGAAAGATATTAACTAGAGTGCTTCAGGGTAGAGGAGAGGAAGGGAGGGATGGACCAGGCAGGCAAGCTTCAGAGTTTGAAGGAATGGGGGCTTCAAAATGGACTATTTTTTGCCCCCAAAGTTAAATTATGGCATAGTGGTGGGAAGTCAGCAAATTTTGAAGTGTTCTAGACTGTGTCTAGTTCCTTGAAATTAAAGATAGGTCCTTAGAAGAGACTCAGGCCAAGCAGTGGAATACACTGGCAAGAGAACTAGATTTGTAGGCAGAGAACCTGGGTTCAAATCCCAACTCTCTGATACTACCATAGTGATCTTAGGGAAGTCACAGCCTCTCTGGTATTCAGTTTTGTCATCTGAAAAGGCTGTACTCAATTCCCTCCAAGGTCTTTTCTTGCTCTAACTTTAGTCAAGAAATTCCATAGACATCTGTTGATTGCCTACTATGTGCTCTGCATTGTACTATGTTCTAGGCATACAAAGAAAAATGGGAAAGAAGGCAGAAGGAACAGAGCAGGCAAAGGTGTGGAGATTAGAGGGCCTCTGATACATTCAGGGTTCAGAGAGCAAACCAGTTTGACTTCAACACAGAGTGGGAGTACATAGCAAAATGCCTTGCACAAATGTAGAAATGCACAGGCACACACACATATACATATGAGTGCATATATTCATAAATATGAATTGTACACATATGTTTGATTTCTTTTTATTCCACAGAGTACAAGTAGGTACATATGTATGCATCATATATATGTATGTACGTACATACATATATATATATATATATATATGTATATACACATCTATTAAACAAAGTTGGAAAGAGAGAGTGGTGCCAGATTATGGAAAGCTACAATTGCCAAGAAAAATTGTTCAAACTTGACAATAGAGTCAGTTATTTGACTCAAGGAGAGACTTGATCAGAATCCTTGGACCCTCTAACTGATGTGCTTACATCCCAGGGATTGGTGTGGCCAGTTTGGAAAGAGTTCTATGTCCCTAGAGTGTGGGTTCAGGATTCTGTTTTCCCTTTCCTTTACCAGTGCTATCCCCCTAGCCAGGGTAACACCAAGAAATCTGAAAGGGGTAGAGAAAAAAAAAACAAACTTTAAAATCTTACAACCACCCTGAAAATATAGTAAAAATGTTTGTAATACCAAAACTGTTCTTTGGTTCTAGCACTATACCAAGCCGACCAACCAACCAATCAATCAATCGATCAACATTTGTGAAGAGCCTACTATATGGCAGGCACTATGGTGGGCCCCAGAAATACAGGCAAAGAATTAAACAATCTCTTCTCAAAAGAAACCTACACAAAGCAATACTTTATAGGATTAGACAAAATTAAAAGATAATTCCTTTGGAGAAATAAAAGGTCAAGAACATCAAGTGATACAATAAAAAGGCAGGGATTTTTGATGTTATAAGAATTCAAACTATACTACAAAGCAACAATTAACCCCCAAATGATCTAACTTTTCTGGGAAATGATTTGGAATTGCCTATAAAAATTCACTAAATGGTTCATATCTTTTGACCCAGAAATTTTACTACTGGGCTCTATTCAAAGGAAGTCATTGATATTAAGAAAAGAACTAAATGTCCAAAAAAAAAAAGTTCAAGGAAGTGTTATGATAATAAAAAGTCATAAGTGAAACAGTTGAAGATCTGGGAATTTGTTGCCAAGTGCTGTTATGTCAAAACAAAATATCTGTAATTTTTAATTAACAAAAAAATAATCCCACACCTTATAAAAATTAGAAAAATTTTGTCCTAATCCCAAGATCACAAGGGTTGTGAACTGACTGATACTTGGCAGGTTCAGTTAGTGTTAACTATCAAAGTATTACCTCTTTCATCTATTTTAATTTTGTAGCTTTAGCTGCCAACTCATTTAAAAAAAAACCCTTACCTTCCATCTTAGAATCAATAATATATATTGCTTTCCAAAGCAGAAGAACAATAAGGGCTAGGCAATGGGAATTAAGTAAGTGACTTGCACAGGGCCACATAGCTAAAAAGTTTCTGAGATCAGATTTGAACTCAGGACTTTCTATCACCAAACCTGAGTCATCTAATTGCCTTCACCCAACTCATCTTGATGACAGCATCCCTGGAGGATACTGGGGCAAGCCTACAAGTCTCTGTTGTGAATCTTTAGAGTAAAGATTGTACTTTGAATTGAATTTGATGTATTTCTATCCTGAATTCTTTGTGTATATGTATGTATATGTATATTCGGCCTTCTTTTATCCAATTCAGATAAGAAATTATCAGATGCCTGCTTCCCAATATGCTCGTATATTATCCTCCTAGTCTATCCTATTTATGGGAAAGAGCAGTTCCTCCCCCTTTTGTCTCATTTCTTCCCTCCTGTATTCCTTGCCCCTTCCCTTCTGGCTTTTTGTTAAATCAACAAAACAGAATAAAACCACATCCAGGACCTGTGTTTGTCTTATCTAACTCTGTGACCTAAGGAAAATATTAGAATTCTAACAATACATTTGTCTCTTCTTTCTCTACTGGAAAGTAAATACTTCATAATCATTTATCTCCTTTTAATCTCTTAAATGTATTTACATTTTTAGATTTCTTTGGACTCCTATGCTTTCACTTCATGATTACTCCTCAGCTTTGGTCTTTTCATCAGCAATGCCTGAAAAGCTTCTATTTTATTAAAGGGTTCATTCTCCCTCCCTGCCCCCTTACAGAATTATACCCAGTTTTGCAATATACGTTTCTCTTGATAATAAATTTTTTATCTTTATATTTTTGAAATATTGTATTTCAAGTTTGTAGTAAGTTTTGTAAGATCAGAGGCAGCTAGGTGGCCCAATGGATTGAGAGTCAAGCCTAGAGATTGGATGCCCTGGGTTCGAATCTGACCTCGGGTACTTCCTAGCTCTGTGACCCTGGGCAAGCCATTTAATTCCCATTGCCCAACCCTTACCGCTCTTCTGCCTTAGAACCAATGCATGGTATTGATTCTAAGACAGAAAGTAAAAGCATAAAAAAAATTCTTTGCAAGATCCTATCTGTGGTTCCTCAGTACTTGAAAGATTGTGGTGGTGATCAAATGAGACAATATTTCTAAAGCTCTTAGTCCAGTGTCTGGTACATAGTAGGTGCTTAATAAATGTTAATTTCCTTCTTTCCTTTCAACCCATTTGTTGGGGACTAAGCTGGTCTCCCTGGTCTTTTCTGGTACAGATCCTTCACCTGTCTCTGCCACTTTTGTGCTATTCTTGACTGGATAGAGGCGCTTACTCCTGTTTCTTTTTGCTTTTCTTTTTTGATTGATCTTACTGAGAGGTTTGTGGGGTTCTCAACATTCAGGGCAAGGTGGGCTTCTGTACAACCCTTAACGCTTCCATATTCACTAGAAGTCCCAGGGACAGTACTTTTAGGAAAGGAGCTGGACTTTGTCTTTTGCATCCTACCATTGTCCAAGGCTGGCATCTGGATCTGCTTGGCTCCTGAACCAACTATTGAGTTCCCAGATCTGAACCACAATCAAATATTGTCCCTTCTCTTGCTTTTATGCCTTGCTTCAGTATATGAACTTGGCATGTGTTCCTAAGGAAGCCCTCGCCCTGAGGCCTGAACATCATTTTATCAAGGTGAACTTAATAAGGCAAACCCTATCAAGATGTCCCTAATCCTTGTAAGTCTAGCCAGCAAGTGCAAGCAACATTTATTATATTATTATATGACATTATATTAATGGATATTCTATAATATTATTAATACCTACTATGCTCATAGTTCTATGCAGATGGTTAAAGATAGAAAGACAGAAACTGCTAAGGAATTTAAAATCTAATAAAAGAAAGGCAAAAATTAAACAAAAACAATAAAAATAAGTACAAAGAAGAGATACAGGTAAAATGCTATGAAAAAACTTGGGGACAGAAAAATCATTTTCACCTGGAGAGGTCAAGGAAGGTTTTAGAAGGAAGCATCATCTAACTTTGTTCTTGAAAGAAGTCATGAATTTAAACAGATGACAATGGCAGAAGAAAGGCAACTAGGTAACTCAGTGGGTAGAGTACCTGGATCTGGAGTTAGAAAGACTCATTATCCTGAGTTCAAATCTGGCCTCAGACACTTGCTGGCCATATGATCCTGGGCAAGTCATTTAACCCTGTTGGCTTCATTTCCTCATCTGTAAAATGAGCTGGAGAAGGAAGTGGTAAAGCACTGCAGCTTCTTTGCCAAGAAAACTCCAATAGGATCACAAAGAGTCAAACACAACTGAAATGACTGGACAACAATGGCAGAAGAGAATTTATTCCAAGCATAGGGGATGCTGTGAACAAAGTTATGGAAATATGTGAAAGATGGGCAGAAGCAAACTTCCAAAAACTTCAAGCTGTCCAAAAGTGGAAAGGGCTATGTTGGGAGACAGCGAGTTTCTCCCTTAAGAGGAGTCTTCTAGTGAAGCCAAAATGATTGTTCATCAGCAATCTTTTGGACTGATTCCTCTTCAGATATAAGTTGGAAAATATTGCCTTTGACATCCCATCTTAATGAGATTTTTGTGACTTTTTTTAGAATAGAGAAATGGAGACATATAGGAATATATGACGGAGAATAGGATTTTATAAGGCTTCCCAAGTGATGGAGTCAGATTGTGGAGGGTCAGGAATTTATACTTTACTTAATGGGCAATGGAGAACTACTGCAGGAATTTGAGTAGAGTGAGGGACATTGTCAGAGGGGTATTTTAGGAAGATTATTTGGGAAGTACTTCGGAAGTGGGATTAGACAGGGGTTAGACTGGAGGCAAAGAGGCTAGTTAGGATAGTAATTGAATTGAAAAGACGAAACTCAAAGAGATGAGGATTTAAATGAGTGTGGTTTCAGTGGGAGAAGAAAGGAAGGGCCTCACATGAGAGATATTGTGGATATGAAAGTGGTAGGACTTGGTAACTAATTGGATTGTTGGAAGAGAGAGAACACACTTACCCACTCACTTGGTTCTTGTCCCAAGCCTCCTTCCCATGCAATGAATCAAATCTTATGAATGGATTACAATGAGCTTTGCCATTTTGGGACTGTGACTCTGGCCTGGGCTAGTGCTGGGACCAGTTCCTCCTCCTTCCTTCCCAAATAGAACTCAGAATCAGAAATGCAAATAATTATTCCTTTCTTGTACAGACATTTTTTCATTAAAAATTGTTCAGTTGGGGGCAGCTGGGTAGCTCAGTGGATTGAGAGCCAGGCCTAGAGACAGAAGGTCAAATCTGGCCTCAGACACTTCCTAGTTGTATGACTCTGGGCAAGTCACTTAACCCCCATTGCCTCCCCTTACCACTCTTCTGCCTTGGAGCCAATATACAGTATTGACTCCAAGATGGAAGGTAAGGGTTTAAAAAAAATTTGTTCAGTCAAAGAAAATATACCTCTTTCTTGCTTTCCTTCCTCTCCCCTCTGTCCCCCTCACCACACTACCTCCTCTCCTACCTATCTAATTGAGAAAGATAAACAAAACTCCTGTTGTAAATATGTATAGTCAAGCAAAACAAATTCCCCCATTAGCCATGTCCAAAAAAATAAAAAGTCTCATCTGCATTCTTATGTGGACATTTTGCTTACTTAAAGAGTCCAAAAAAGACATTTTGTCTGAAATAGAGACAAAAAACACCTTGAGGAGAAGTACAGATTGTACTAAGAGAACCTGAGAGAAAAGCAACCTTTCAGATAAAAGTTCTCAAAGTATCTGTGAGAGAACAGCATCTCGTAGGCTAACGTTCTATGTTAGAGAGGGCTACTATGGCTTTGGCATTTGTTGCTGAGAAACTTTGGATCAAAGAATTGTTTTGTCAAGTAGATGACATACGATAAAGAGCTTGAGTGGAAAACAGGAAGACCTGAGTGCAAATACCCCCTGATCTTCTTAGCTGTACAACCCTAGGTAAGTAATTGAACCTTCCTCAGTCTCATGAAAGCATCTACTTTAGAGAGTTGTGAGGGTGAGATAAAATAATATATGGTAAGCACTTTGCAAAATGTAAAGCACTCTATAAATGTCAGTTATTGTTTTAGGACTACTTATAATAACTATTTCTGTCACACATAACAAAAGTTTAGATTTTGCAACCTGAGTTAGAGATGGATCACCACTATATGTAACAGTCCTGTTTATAGAAGCCAGGTCCGAAAAAGGAAAAGAAAAAGAAAACATGTAGGAGAGAGATTAGAAAACTCAATGAAGTCAATGAAAAAAGGTGCTCGTAGAGGTCAAGATAGAGGACAGAAAACAACACTTAGAACTAAGAAATGGACAAGAGCTGAAAAGTCCCGTTTAGAGGCTCTGCTGCTGATGTGGTGAGTGGATCTGATTGGAGGAAAGTCCTGCTGTTTGAAAGAGCTGATTGAAGGAAGGGACAGTCCCCTGCTCTGGATGAAGATCTGGAAGAGGGAAAAGCTGCTTTGTTCTATAGAACTACCAACAACTTGAGAGAAAGGAACTACCTCAAAGTCTTTTTTATTGACCTCTCTGGCTTGAAAATAGAAAACTCTTCAAAGTTTACAGAGGGCAAAACCTGAACACTTTTCATTGAAAGATTCTTTGTTACCCTGCTTCAGCATCTAAGAGAACAGACCCTGGAACCTCTGCATATCTCAGGCTTCAGGTTGATTTTAGCTAAAAGCTAAGAATAGCAGAGAAGCAGCTTCATCTGGCAAGAGAGAGAAGAAGTAAAGAAAAGGAGTAGTCTAACCCAGAAGATGATGCACAGAATGTACTGTGCTCTAAAGAAATCAGAGGCACCCAGGTCTAAAGCCCAGAGAGTTGGCCATGGCACATGGATTTCCTTACTCAAAAATTTAGCTCACTGCTATCTTTGTATAAATCGGTCTTTCAAAAGAAACTATTCAGATTGGTGGCAGATTGTGATCTAGAGGTAAGGGCGAACTGATATGTCTTGAGTATCTATACTTTTGCCTTCCACAGCGTATGTGTTATATTACAATTATTCTTAGTTTTGCTTTTTTTGTTTAGTTAATGTTTCACACTGAAGATTTAATACTTTCTTTGTGGCTGACTTGTGTAAATGAGAAGAACACCAGTAGGGACTTATGATCTAAGTTCTGAAAGCAGATATGTGATTCCACACCATACATCACACACACACACACACACACACACACACACACATACACACACACATTAGGGTTAGCCCTTTGACCTTAAGAGTGGGTTATAGTATCGTGGTGACCTATGACCAATCTAACCTCCGAGGAACATCCTCAAATGTGTAACTTTGAGTTGGAATAAATGAGTCCAGAGAGAGAATGGGGTGTTGGTGACACATTGAGAACCATTCCCTCTATATCTGCTTTTAAAAGGATCTCAAAAACCATCTATGTCAGCCTGTACCTTAAAAGTGTATCCAAGCTATAGCTTAACTAACAAATGATCACATAACCTTTACTTGAAGACCTTCAGTGAAGAGAAACCCACTGCCTCACCAGGCAACTCATTCTACTTTTGTATAACACTAATTGTAAGGAAAAATTCCCTTAAATCATAGCTAAATTTGCTTCTTTGAAACTTGCATTAATTGCTCCCAGTTCCTTTCCTTGGAATTAAGTAGAACTAGTCAAATCCCTCTTCCATGAGCCTTTTAAGTACTTAAGGCAGTTCTCCCTCCAACCATTCTCTTCTAAGCTAAAGATTCCGTTTCCTTCAAGTGATCCTCATAGAGCATGATGTTAGGGTCCTTCACTACTTTGTATGTTCCTATATAATTTCTAGATTATTAATGATCTTCTTAAAATATTGTGTCCAGTATACACAGTGCCCAGAATGTTTCAGATGTGATCCGAACAGAACAGGCTACGATGGACACTTCAATTTATTTCTTTGCTGTTTTATAAGTTCATGGTAATTATGATGTTATAAGTTAGATTTCTGAAAAGTCATTGATTTGAGCAAGGGAAAAAAAACCTACAGCTGGATCAAAGGTGGTATCCCCCAAACCCAGCCCAAGATGACCCTTATCCTTCCAGTCATTTTACAAATGCTGTTGCTCAGAAGGGTCTCTTGATAAAGGACTGGGGATGGCTTAGTGATGTTCTCATCCTCCTTCCTGCTGGCATTCAGCTCAGAGCCTACATCCTACTGACAATGGTTCAGGAGTAAACCCAGATGAAAAATTCATATTTGTGATTTGAAATATATTCTCAATAAGACTTTTTGAGTTTTAGTTTTATAGAAGACATGATCATTAGGTTGGGTGTATAATCTCAACTCTCATATCCTAGAAGGTTGTTTTCCTTCTGTTCTTCTATAAGTACCAAATGAATAGCCAATCAATTAACAAGATAAATTTTTACTAAGGTTGTGTGTCTTTGTGATGCCAAAACAGTCAATTGATTTAATCAAATCAGTGGGATAAAATCCAGCTGACTATTTGATAAATTGACTGGTCAATGCATTCAAAATTGGTCAATTTTTTATTTCATCTTCTCTGCCAAACCATGCCCTACCCATCCTTCAATGCCCAACTCAAGAACCGCCTCCCTCAAGAACCAGCCTTTCATGACTAATTCTACCACGAAATGAAACTGAATCTCCATAGCAATTACCCACAGGTTTACGATTTAGTACTAGATTGTATATTGTACTCAGACAATCCAGGGGGCACAGTGGATAGAGTACTAAGTAGGAATTCAGAAAGACTCAACTCTGGCCTTAGACACTTGCCAGCTGTGTGACCCTTGTCAAACCATTTAACCTCTGTTTGCCTCGGTTTCCTCAACTGTAAAATGGTGATAATAATAGCATCTACCTTGTAGGATTGTTCTGAGGATCAAATGAGATAATATTTGTAAAGTGCTTAGCATAATACCTAGTGCTATATAAATGTTAATTCCCTTCCCCCTTCTAGTTGTTCTCTGGCTATTTTTAGTACATACCTCTTTTCTCCTTGCATCTATGAATTCCTCCAAAGCATCAATCACATCTCTTCCTTCTTGATCCTGCATGGTATAGCTCAGAACCAAGGCAGATAAAGAGGCTTTGTAGAGGCCAGTTGAAATGAATGGATAGTATGATACAGACAGGAACACTCCCCTCCCACCCTGGCCAAGACTTAGAGTCAGAGAAGGTAAGTTTGAATTTCCAGCTCTGGAATTTACCAGCTTTGTAACTTTGGGAAGACTCCTTTGTGCCAATTTTCCTCATTTATGCATTGGGTACTATGATACCTGTACTTGTTCTTCAGTCATTTTTTCAGTCACATCTAACTCTTCATGACCCCACTTGGGATTTTGTTAACAAAGATACTGGAGTGTTTTGCCATTTCCTTATCCAGCTCATTTTACAGATGAGGAAACTAAGGCAGACAGGGTTAAGGGACTTGCCCGGAGTCACAGAGCCACTAAATGCCTGAGGCTGGATTTGAACTCAGGAAGATGAGTCTTCTTGACTCTGGGTCTGGCATTCAATCCTCTGAGCCACCTAGCAGCCCCATACATGTACTACCTACCTCATAAAATTGTTATGAGGAAAGTGCTTTGTAAGCCTATTTGGAAAATGTGAGTTCTTATTATTATGAAAGATGATTCAGTTATGTCACTTAGAAAATTAAAGCTTTCAAACGTATTTTCCTCCTCTTCCCTCCCTTAGCTTTTCCATCTGAGGGTAGGGAGGAGGTAAGGGGGCTATCAGATAACCTATAACAGATGCCTTAAAAAAGAGGCATCTTTTCACTTAAAACAAAACTTGGATCAACAAGTGGAAATTGCCAAAAAGCAGCTTCTGGCTTGATAAAATTCAATAGACACTTATCAGGTTTCTGTTGGGTCTAAATCGAATATAGAGCTCATTTTATTTACTCTGACTTTTAATGCATGCTGGGCATTGGAGGAGATAGGAAAATTGGTAGGACATAGCCCTTTACTTCATGGAGTTCAGTTTAATAGAGGAATAAAGCAAATGTAGTCAAAAACATTTACAAACCTATAATGTGTCAGGCAATGTACTAAGCATTTGGGATACAAATATGAAAAAAGGACAGTTTTTGCCCTCAAGATACTAATAATAGCCAACACACAAAAATAACTGAAAAGCAGGGGGCAGCTGGGTAGCTCAGTGGATTGAGAGCCAGGCCTAGAGACGGGAGGTCCTAGGTTCAAATCTGGTCTCAGACACTTCCCAGCTGTGTGACCCTGGGCAAGTCACTTGACCCCCATTGCCTACCCTTACCAAATTGGTTCCAAGACAGAAGGTAAGGTTTAAAAAAAAAATAACTGAAAAGCAGAAGAAAAGGAGGAGGCAGTATCTAAGAATGGTGGAGAAGTCAAAGAATTCACAAAAGAATATGATTGTGATGGAATACTATTGTGCTATAAGAAATTATAAACACAATGGCTTCAGAAAAACTTGGAAGAGTCATATGAATTGATGCAAATTGAAGTGAACAATACCTGGAGAATATTATACATAGAAACAGCAATACTGTAAGGATGATTAACTTAACTGTGAAATATTTAGCTATTCTGATCAAGATAATGATCCGAGACAATTCCAAAGGACCCATAATGCAAAATGTTATCTGCCTCCATAGAAAACAGATGAATTTTGAATGCAAACTGAAGCATAGCTTTTTTTACCTTCTTAATATTTCTTGTTTTATTTTGTTGTATTTGCTTTTGCAATGTGGCTAATATGGAAATATGTTTTGCATGACTTCACACATATAATCGACATCAAATGGTTTACCTTCTCAAGGAGAAGAGAGGAAACAATTTTAAACTCAAAATTTAGAAAAATTATTGTTATAAAGTAGTTTTACAAGCCCAGTGGAATTGTGCTTTGGCTAAGGGGGGTTAGGGGAGTTTGGGGGAGAGGGAAAGAACATGAAATATGTAACTGGGGGAAATATTCAAAATAAAAATTAAAAAATAAAATAGTTTTACACATAATTGGAAAATATTTTTAAAACAAATAAAAATATTTTTTTAAAAAGTCATTTCGGGGGCAGCTGGGTAGCTCAGTGGAGTGAGAGTCAGGCCTAGAGACAGGAGGTCCTAGGTTCAAACCCGGCCTCAGCCACTTCCCAGCTGTGTGACCCTGGGCAAGTCACTTGACCCCCATTGCCCACCCTTACCAATCTTCCCCCTATGAGACAATACACCGAAGTACAAGGGTTTAAAAAAAACAAAACAAACAAAAAAAAAGTCATTTGAGTGGGTCACTTTTGAAACCTTTCAATATGGACTTTGAAATAATTTATGTTATACTTATGATTAGTATGAAATAAAGGAAACTAAAATAATAAAAAGAAGTCACAAAGCAGTGCAATCAATTGAGTGATGAGATATATCAGATGAGCTTTCTCCTTAAAGGGAGGTTTGGAGTTCATACCTCACCTTGTTCCTCCAATCAAAGAGACAGAGGATAGTGGTCAGATGTATATAGTATATGTAATGTACAGATAGCTATAATGTAAATGGTAAAATGGATTAGAGAGGAGGAAATGTGAAATATGAGAGGCAAGATAGCAAAAGGGGGATTAGGAAAGGCTTCATGGAGGAGACAGCATTTGAAAAGGGGAACCGTACATGACTGAGAAAAAGGACTTTCAGTTCAAGCTTTGTAAAGGAAGTAGCATTTGAGGTAGGTTTTCAAGCTCAGGAAAGAAGTTAGAATGAAGGAAGATGTGGACATCCTATGAATAAAGAACAGTGAAGATGGAAAGGCATGTTTGAGGACCAGAGAATAGTTTGTATTGTTTCAAAAGGGGAAGTATTATGAGATAAGGTCAAAAAGGTAAGATTTTATAAAATTATACCAACTTTGGATGCCAGCAAAGGATTCTGAACTTCACTCAGTAGGCAAAAGAGAGCCAATGAAGTGGAGGCATAATTGAGTGGAAGCATAAGAGAAAATTTTACTCACAAAGAAAGATTATTCTGGCAGCAGTTTACTGGTTTAATTAATGGAAGCAAAAAGTGGATGTAGGCAAATTAGGAAGCTTTTGCAATAGTTCATGTTTGGTACTGAGTAACTCTATAGACAATGAAAACAAAAAGGAGAGAAATTTGAGAGAGAAAAGGTATGGAAGTACAATTGATTTTCTAAAAATCAAAAGTATCTAACAGTGGAATGAACAGCTTTGATAGTGAGTTCCTCATCACTATAGTCAAAATCATATAACATTAGGGATAGAATAAACCTTAGATACCATCTAGTACAGTTCTCTTATCTTACAGATAAAGAAACTGAGACCTTGGGAAGATAAGATCATGCAACTAATAAATGTTCAAGAAGAGCATGGCTGCCTCTCTCTTGGGGGTGTTATAGAGATTTCACAATTTAGTGGGGAATTGGAACAGAAAGGAAAAAAAAAGCAGAACTCAAGAGGACAAAAACTCAGTCTAGACATTCCTTCAGAAGTGTACAGAACCTAGCTCTAACATCAAGTCCAAAATGAAGAAATAGACTGGAAGAATGACCAAACATACAAAAATTCAACTTGTGCACAAATACAGTCAGAATTCCTAGAAGAAGGGTGGAGCCAAGATGATGGAATATCAGGAAGCTGTACAGTGAGATGCTTCTCCACAACCACTTTAAAAAAAAGAAAGAAAGAAAGAAAGAAAGAAAGAAAGAAAGAAAGGAAGGAAGAAAAGTTCCCCAGCAAATAGATCTAGAAAATACACCAGATTGCATCTTTGGGAAATCCAAGAAAAAATCACAGTGAATCATTTTTCTAGTCCAGGTTGGCATAGGAAGACAAAGAAAGAAGTCTGTGGACATCAGGGACAATGAATGGTGGGGAGCAAGAAGTTCATGGAGCATGCCAGTGTCAAGGAAGAGGTTGTGAACCAGAAGAAGGCTATCCCAGTAGTACCAAAGGGACAGGTGTAATAATTAGCAGTTTTGTTGCCCACTACTCAGTTCTGGGCTACAGATCTGATCTCAGTCCCTAGGTAGTAAGCATACTTGCAGAAGAGCAAGTTTAGAAACACAGCCATAGTGTGGCTCAGTCCCTAAGAGCAATGTGAGGTATCAGTACAAGCCTTCAGCCAAGCCTGAAGTCTGCAGAGGAATAATTGGACAAGAATCCCAAACCAAAAAGGAACCTATAGTTCTGTAACTCTGACCAGCAGAGCCTCCCAGTTGTCTGACAGTCACTGAATCCAGCAGCAGTATTATTGTTCAGACCCAAACCCAGATTAGGAAATTGTAGAACTCAGACCAAAAGGGAAGCAAAAGACTTTGTTCAATTAGAACACTTTAGGAGAACTGAAAGCTTGTATGTCCTGAGCATGAACTGTACCTTTGATCCCGGAATAACACAATACCTAATACTTCAAGGAAGCAGGAACAGGACAGTCCAGATATGCCCTACAGAATTGTACAGAACCTGGTAAATCTGAAGTCAGGAAGTAGTCTGGAAGAATGAGCAAACAGAAAAAAAGAATCCCACCACAAAAAAAAAAAAAAAAACCTATTATGGTTATTGAGATGTTCAATACACAAATTCAGAAGAAGAGAACTCCAAAATATTTACAAGCAAAGCTTCAAAGAAAAGCACACATTGGTTATAAATTAAACTAGAATTTCTGGGAAAATGAAGTTAGAGTAAAAAAAGAAAGAGTAAAAATTGTTTTTGTCAATGAAATGAGAATACTAGAGGAAAACATTGGTGAAGAAATTAGAACTATTGAAGAAAGAATTGGAAAGGGAATTAGTAGCTCAATACAAGAAGTACAGTCACTAGACAGAAAAATATGGAAGACAAATGAGAGGTGAGGATGACAGAGGCAATATGCTGGAGAAGGAATGGAATGTGATCACTTTTGAATGTAGGGATTTGACAGTGAAAACAGCAACCTCTTCATGTGAGACACAGGTGAAGGAACTGGCAGAAAGCACCTGGATAATGTGAGATTAATTAATTTAATTTTTTCATGAATTATGAAGCAAGGTTCTCATTGGAGAATAGGAGAGAGTAAACTATGGGAGGCTTGTGGAAGAATGCAAAGTTTAGGAAAATCCAGTGTTGTGACTTTTGACTAAGATAATTAAGGAGATATAAAGGGATTGCTTAGCCAGAGCGAGATCCTAATTCAGATTTTGTAACATAAACTTGTAGTGAACCCAGTCAGCATGGTTTTATGATTTTTATTCGACTTTATTCAGCATTGCAAAGGTAGAAGCAAAGGAAGAGGATAGTAGGAATAATCTAAGGCTGAGCCTTACCCTAGCAAGGTCTTTGACACAATATAGGAATAGGGGACTCAAAAGAGCAGGACAGTGTAGAGTTGAATTTGGTTCTACAAAGAGTCAAGATGAGGAAGGAGTATAACTAATATAGCCCTTAAAGCCTGGGAAAGAACTGAGGAATTAAGGGTTTGAGGTCATGATAAGGAGAAAGAACAGAGTTTGCAATTGCAAGAGAGAAAGAGAGGTGACAGTTCATAATCACAGAGGTGGCAAATTTGTGGATGATGATAAGATCAAAGACCATCCTTGTATGTATCTGTGGTAGGGTTGGGAAGTAGGTCATATGAAATTAGTAAATTGAATACCTGTGAGACTAGAGTGTTTGAGCAAGTATCAAATATTTATGCTGAATTCAATTCAGTTCAACAAACATTTATTAAATGTCTACTGTGAGCCAGACTGTGCTAAACTCTGAGGAGATATATATGGATATATATATGGATATATATGGAAAAGAAAGACAGTCCCTGACCTCAAGGAGCTTACAATTTAATGGAGGAAGGCAATTCAAAAAAGATGGAAGGGAAGAAGTGTAACAGAATTGAGTACTTACTAACTTGGGGACATGTTGATCTGTAAAATTAAAACCAAGCAGCACTGCAGGTGGAAAGTGGATTGAGTAGAAAGTCTGATTACAAAAAAAAAAAAAAAAAAAAAAAAAAAAAGCTTTGAAAGGGCTGTAGTGGTCCACTCTCTGGCCCTCCAATCACAGTGGAGAGGAGGCTGAGGGAACTGGGAAGTTATTGAGTATCCAAGGTTGAGTTAACAGCAGCCCTTGTGCTTGGTAGAAGTTGGAGAGAAGAGGAAGATTTGGCCCGCCATGGTCTCCTCCAACCATGCTGCTCTCCACAGGTCTGGTCAGCTTTGTACTCTCACTCTGTCAATGAGGTGAGACTTTTCTTCAGATAAAAGGAAACAAGCATAGCAAACCACAGGACAATTATTACTACCCATTCTAACCACTAATAATTCTTTTCCAGAAGTGGAAGAGTCTTAAAGTCAGTGTCCATAAGTCTCCTCTATAGGGAAGATATCTCATGTATCTCATTTATCTAAATATGTTGACAAACAATATGAAAAATAACAACTCTTTCAGGATCCAGAGCAAAATATAGATTACTGATATTCTATTTTCAGTGATAATGCTTCTATTGATCACTGTGACCATTCGCTGTATGCCAGAGTTAGAAGGGTCCTTGGAAATCATTTCATACAGCTGTTTCATTGTATGGAGTTGTGTTTCTCAAAATGTGGTCCAGGGATCCCTGGGAGTCTCCATGATCTTTTTGGGAAATACACATGATCAAAACCATTTTAATAATAATACTAACGTCTCAGATATTTCCTAGCTGTGTGATCCTGGGCAAGTCACTTAACCCCCATTGCCTAGCCCTTATCACTCTTCTGCCCTAGAACCAATACATAGCATTGATTCTAAGACAGGAGGTAAGGGTTTTAAGAAATACTATTACTACAATGTTTAATTTCTATAATAAATATTGATAAATATAAATTATATGAACAAATGCTCTCTGCAGGATCCTCCCTAATTTTTAAAGAGATCTTGAGACTAAAATGTTTGAGAATCACTGGCTAGAGAGGTAAGGGGCAGGAAGAATGGGAGTTTAGCTTGGTATAGTGAAAGAAGCATTGGGTCCAAATCCAAACTGCCACTTTTTAGCTGTATAACCTTGGACAAGTTACTTAACATCTCTAAGCCTCCTTTTCCTCATCAATAAAATGAAATAAATGGATTATGAAACATCTAAACTTTCTCCCATTTTAGATCCTAAGATTCTATTCTAGTCTTCCTGGAAGAAGAAACAATTTACTCTCAGCCATACAGTAAGTAAATGGAAGAGTTGGCTCTAAAACCTGGGTCTCCTGACTACTATTTCAAAGATCTTGAGCTAGCGTGGCAAAGTGGAAATAATGCAGACTTGAATATGAGATTTTTACTGGCTATGTGAATTTGGAGGGAAACTATATCTCTGTGGTTCTCAATTTCTCCATCTGTAAAAATAGAGAATAATCATAATATTTGCACCATTCCCAGGGTAACTTTGAACATTGTTAACATTGAAGTACTAAATAAATCAATAAATAAACATCTCTTACACAAATTAGTTCTTGGTTGGATGTGACCAAGGTGGAAATTTGTTTTGCTTGACTAAGTATATTTGTTATGAGGGTATTTTTTACCCTTTCTTTCAATGACAGGAAGGAGACTGGAGAGAGAGAAAATAGATTTTTGTTAATTAAAAAATAAAATAGGCTAAAACAAAAAGAAAGCAAATTAGAGTTCTTAACATTAAAGTGGGCTGTCACTAAGAAGTTCAAAGACTATGTGAACAGAGCTCAATAAGTATGGACAGACAACAATCCATTGACACAATCCAATCAGTGCTAGATTGGACAGAGATGAACATTGGCACCAGCCAATTATGAATTCAGCAAGCACTCTTAGCCAGGAAAGATGAATGGGAAGCCATATGAGCCTGAAATTAGGGTAATATCCAGAAAAGTGATAAAGAAGTTCTATTATACCCAAGGAGCTAGACTTCTAGTGTGTAAAAGTGTGGATGAGAATCCAGGATTTTCATCAGAAAGGATCATCAGTAGATATGGATTTTATTTCATCAGACCAATCCTCTTTGCCCTCAGATGTCCTTAGATGAACTGACAAAGGGAGCAACTGGATAATAAAGAATTACATGAAGAGCTATGAATCAAGAATCAAGGATGTGATCTTCAGGAACTCAAGCTATGCTTCCCAAGGGGCAGTTTACCATTGAGAGAATGGTGTTGCGCAATGGAATGCTGTACTGACCTCATACCAGAGTGCAGTTAGTGCTACTCGAAACATTTTACTCTATAGCCTTGGAACAACTATGCAATGACTTTGGACACTAGGGTCAAGATACTTAGGCTAGTAAGAAACAGATTCTAATGGCCTTAAGTAGTAGGATATGTTGAAAAGAAGTGTAAACATTGTGTCTGATAAGTTCAAAGGAAATTGCTACCAAGACATATTATATACTTGGGGGATAAAAATGCCAGCAAGCCACTGAGGCTTATGTGCAGTAACTCCATTTCTCTAGAAAGAAATAGGGAAAATATAAACAATAACCTAGCAGTGATGGGTCATTTCACCCAGAATTCACAGATATATCCAAGTCAGTCAAGTCAACAATCATACGTCAGGCACTGTGTTGAGCACTGGAGATACAAAAACAGTCAAAAATAATCCCTGACCTCAAGGATTTTGCAATTCAATGGGAAAATGACATGCAAACAAACATGTATGAGTCAAATATATTCAAGATAAATTAGAGATGGACAGGAGCAGATAGACACTAGCATTGTGCAGGATCGGAAAAGCCTTTTTGTAGAAGTGGAATTTTAACTGGGACTTGAAGGAAGCGAGGGGAGAAGCCAGGAGGCAAAGATGAGGAGAGAAACCAGGAAACAGAAAGCTTCTGCACTTGCTAGTTTCTGCAGAGCAAGTATTTGTTTGTCTGTTGTGTCCCTGGGAGGATCCACCCGGGCTATAGTAGAGCCAGAAAGCAAACTGCTCATGTTAGCATTGGCGCTGGCTGGAATCAAGAAATCTCGAACTCCACCTCACAGCCTTCGGGCGGCCTCATTCACAGAATAAACATTTCAGTTGCACGCTGCCTAATGTGTTGGGGACCTTGAGGCCAGAACAAATGGCTCCATGGAGTTAGCAGATGTTATTTCTAGAGCACAATGCTACCATGAATGACGTCCTAGGCTTTTGCCCCATATGTTGAAGTTTGGGTAAGTGCCAAGCTTACCTATTGGTTTATACTCTTACTCACCGGACATATTCAGTCAGTTGCCAGTTGTTGTTTTGGTATTCACTACATCTCTCATATACCCTTTCTCTCCCCTCATATAGTCACCCTCCCCCCAAATTCAGTCCCTCATTACCTCACACAGACTACAGCAATAGCCTTCACCTTGGTTTTGCTGTTTGGTCTCTCCCTGTTCCAATTCATCCCCCCCATCCCTATATCTGTGATTTCCTAAAGCTCAGGTCTGACTGTACCACTTCTCTACTCCAGCGATTCTCTATCACCTCCAAGATCAAATTGCTGTCCTCTGTTTGGCATTTGAAGCTCTTTGTAGCTTAGTCCTTTCCTACCTTTCCAGGCTTCTTATACTTTATTTAGTTGGTCAGTAAACATTTAGTAAGCGTCTACTATGTGCCGAGCGCCCTGGGATACGCAGCACTGAGGAGAGCAAAAAGGCGACAAACAGTCCCTAACCTCAAGGTGCTCACAATCTAATAGGAAAAACAACATGGAAACAACTATGTAACAAACAAGATGTACCCAGGATAAATAAGAAATTATCAACAGTGGGAAGACCCTAGAATTAAGGGAGGGTTCGGACTCCTATAAAAGGGGATTTTGGCTGGGCCTGGAAGGAAGCCGGGAAGCAAAGTTGAGGAGGGAAAACATTCCAGACAGAAGGGACAACCAGTGAAAAATCCAGGAGCTATCTTCTCAAAGAGATGGAATGGGAGAGAAGGAGGGAGAGAATTTGGAACTCAATTTTTTTTAAAGAATATTAAAAATTGGCTTTACATTTAATTGAGAAAAAAGAATTAAGTAAGTGAATGAGTAAATAAATAAAAAACAAAAAGAAAATGTCAGGAGCTAATAGATAGAGTGCCTTGTTCAGGGAATACTGGAGAGGAAAATTTCACTGCATCAAAGGTGGAATGAAAGGAGCAAGAAGACTGGAAAGATTGGGGAATGAGGTTACATTATGAAGGGCCTTGAACACCAAATTTAAGGATTTCATATTTGATCATAAAATGGTAGGATACCATTGGAGTTTATGGAATAGGAGAGAGACAAGATCTGACCTGTGTATTAGGGAAATCACTTTAGTGGCTGAGTGGAGGATGAAATGGAGTGGGGAGAGACTCAAGGTAAGGTGACTAACCAGCAAGTTATTGCAATAGTTCAGATGTGAGGAGACACAAACATGCATCACAGTGGTAGCAGTATACAACTTCCCTCTATTTCTCCAAAATCCAATCATAGCGGCCTATTTTCCCTCCCTCACATGTCACATTCCTTCTCCTGCCTCCATTGGCTATATATCCCCCAAGGCTGGAACACTCTGTCCTCACCTCTACCTCTTAGACTTCCTGGTTTCCTTTGGGACTCAGCTTAAATGCCACTTTCTAGAAGAGACCTTTCTCAGTCTCCTCAACTATTAGAGCATTCTCCTCTTAGACTACCTTTTGCCTACTCTTTATGGATTATGTTCTTGTTGCAGCCATTGTTCAGTCATGTCAGACTCTCCATGACCCCATTTGGGTTTTCTTAGCAAAGATACTGGAGTGGTTTTGCTTTTTTCCTTCTCCAGCTCATTTTACAGATGAGAAACTGGGGCAAATAGAGTTAAATGACTTGCCTAGGGTCACACAGCCAGTACTTACTCCCTGAGGGTAAGGACTATTTTTTTTTCTTAATTTCTTTCTATCCCCAGCTCTTAACACAGTGGCCAGCACATAGAAAACACTTAATAAATGTTTACTGAATGACTGAATGAAGGAATGAGGGAGAAAATATAGAGACACAACCACTATGTCTCTCATCTGAGAGATCAGCTAAAGAGGGCCTATTGCTTAGCTATAGTTTCTGTTCCAAAAAGCTCTGAAACAAACAAGCAATGGTATGATGCTTGAGTTCATTGTCAAGATCTGCAGCAAGGAGATAGTTCTGCTAAAAAATCTTGGTGTGTAGGAAACACAAAAGATACCAGACTATTGGAAAGCCATCTCATACTAAGTAGTTGAAAGAATGAGCAATTTGTCATCTATAAGATAGCCCCAGGGAGTGGTTGGGTCCTACCAAGGTGATTCACTGCCACAAACGATTGCCTTTTAGGGAATTAGATCCCTTGGTGAGCAGAAGGAAAGGACTAATGGAGAGTTAGCCAAATAGACTCTGAGGAGGAGTGGGGAAGCCAATTGCAGAGATTCTGTCAAAGCTAAATAATAGCTCAGGAGACAATAATTCAGATAAGAAAGGTATTGAGCTTTGATATCACCTATAGGATCAGAGAAATCAACAGAATTTGTCTCAGCCCCAGAGGGGCTCATGTTCAAATAGAGTAAAAGGGTTAAACCCTCCTCTGTCTAATAATTCAGTTGGGAAGACACTGAGGGAAGAGAAGATATCTATGGAGCCTAGAAAGAGTAATCTTGAGGGGAAGCTAGGTGGCTCCATGGATAGAGAACCAAGCCTAGAGATGTGAGGTCATGGGTTCAAATCTGCCCTCAGATACTCCTGGTTGTGTGACCCTGGACAAGTCACTTAACCCCAACTACCTAGCCCTTACCACTCTTCTGCTTTAGAACCAATACTTAGTATTGATTCTAAGAAGGTAAGGGTTTATAAAAAGAGTATTCTGGAGCCATCTACAGGCCTAGGAAGTCATATTAGTGACCAAAATGACTTGAGAAGTACTTGAGAAGCACTAGAAGAAATGGACGCCCAGATAATGCTCATTGGTGCATGGTATGTAATAGATGCTTTGTATATAACTACCATGTTTGTTATAATGTGTTATAGGTGACCTACCACTTGCTACAAAATCTGCTTTCCATGTTATCCTTCTTTGATATCTATCCTGGCATGCATTATCATTTGGGGAATCACCAATCTCCTTCAAAACCCAGTTCAAGCATCACATTCTACACGAGGTCTTTTTTAATTACTTCCCCATTGTCCAACTGCTAATACCTTGCCCTTCGAATTAACCTGGAGTTATGTATTTTTACACATTTGGGGTATATTTACTGAGACATGTGTCTCAACTGATTTCTCTTCTTCTTGTAGAAATCCCCAACAGCTAGCAAAGTGCCAGGTATTTAGTAGATGCCTGATAACTATTTGCTGATTGATGCACCAAATGAAATAATGCATGTAAAATGTTTGGCAGAACTGAAAGCGCTTCATTAATGTCAACGATTTTTATTATGACTACTATTATGCTTCTTCATGTAGCCTATATATTTGGTCACATGCAGTAGGTAATGCTTGTGACGTTTTGGCATCCTCAGTCTAATATACTCACTGTTTTCATGTGTGTTATTGATTATGTACTACGTGCTATGTTGGCCATATGTCCTAATGCTACTTGGATATCATTCTTTTTTTTTTAAACCTCATACTTCCATCTTAGACTATGTATTGGGGCAGAAGAGCTGTAAGGGCTAAGTCATGGAGGTGAAGTGACTTGTCTAGGGTCATACAGCTAGGAAGTATCTGAGGCCAGATGCTTCTCCAGGTCTGGCTCTCCATCCACTGAGCCACCTCGTTGCCCCTGCTGCGTGCCATTCTAATATGAATGCTGCATATTATACGCTTGAATGTTCATTGTACTGTATGGTTGGAATGATTACCTGTGACTATATTTTATTCTGAGTTATGATGTCTATGATGTATGTTCACAGATGTTAAAATGGATCTAATATAATTTGCAATGCTTGCAAATAGTTCACTTGGAGGAGGATATATTATCTGTTCCCCTCCTTCAAGATTCAGGGGTGAATCTGACCAGGGAGCTTGCCTGGCCATTTGATTGAAGGAGGAAGCTGAAAGTTGGGGAACTTAAAAGGAATGATTGTTAAAATGTAGGAAGTGAGGTTGAGAAAACAGATCTGTTGGCAGAAACTTGTGTCTTTTCCTCTTCTGACTGCCTTGGTAGGACTTCGTTTTTGTGATTATTGTTCCGGTTGTTTTCGGTCAGATCTGACTCTTTGTGACTCCATTTGAGGTTTGTTTTGTTTTTTTTGGCAGAGATACTGGAGCGGTTTGCCATTTCGTTCTCCAGCTCATTTTACAGATGAGGAAACTGAGGCAGATAGGATTAAGTGAATTACTCAGGATCACATAGCTAGGAAGTATCTATGACCAGATTTGTACTTAGGAAGAGAAGTCTTCTTAATTCTAAGTCTAGCATTCTAGCCATCCCTCCATCTAGGACTTCATTAGCGAGGACATTCGTCTCCTTATACAGAAACATACCTCCCTAGTTCTATAGGGTCAGACTCATAAATTAAATCTATATACCTGATAGTACTAAGAACTGGGAAGTGACTGTCCAAAAGTGAATCTCACCAGACACCAACCTGCTTGCATAGTCCATATCATCTTTGGGAAAGAAGAATGGAATAGGTGGAGTTTCTGTGTCTTTTCAGCCTCTCATCTACTATGTGAAAAGTCTCAGGAAGTACTCATTTGGGGCCGTATGGAAAACTGAAATTTCAGGATTTCTGATTGCTGCTAAGGAATTAACGTGGGGACTTCAGGAGAATTGAGGACTGCTGAGTGTTCATGCTAGGTGCAGAGCTATTAGTTTGTTTCAATCCATTTTTACTCTTTTGATTAAAGCTTCTACGTAATAATATCTTTGTTCGTTTAAAAAATATAGCGGGGTGAAGGGGCAAGAGGAAGAAGTGGTAGGATCAGGACAGAGTCAATTATCTGGCTCACAGAAGTGCTAACTTTTAGGGAAGGTAGGTGGTTCAGTGAATAGAAAGTCAAGCCTGGAGACAGGAGGTCCTGGGTTCAAATCTAGCCTCAGCCACTTCCTAGCTGTATGACCTTGAGCAAGTCACTTAAGCCCCATTGCCTAGCCCTTACTTCTCTTCTGCCTTGGAACCAATTCTTACTATCGATTCAAAGACAGATGGTAAGGGCTTAAAAAGAAAGAAATGCCAGCCTTTACCTTAGAGAGTTGGGAATGTTAATACCACCCACAAAGGGGCAAAACTGAGGGATAAGTAGCAACTAGCTGCATTGAGAATCATAGGCAGTGACCCCAGAGCGCCTTTTGGTGTTGAGTGGTCCACATGGCAGAGGAGTAGAGCCCGTGACGGAAAGCTAAATACCGAAAGGTCCTGACAATGAAATAAGAGCAGACATTTGCGACAGCACTCCCTATTGTGCCACTCTAATTTTTACATGTTTTCATCTGGATAAACTTTATGATGGTGAAATAAAGAAGAGAAAGGGGGACTCACATAATACAGCTCTCAGACTGGCACAAGCAAATTTTCCAACTGCCTGGAGAGGAGTCAAATGCCAAATGTCTTGAAATTTTATAGTCCAAAGAGATTCACAGAAGTTGTTTTCATTTCCTGAATTCTTTGAGAGAAATACTTCATTTGGACTAGGACCGAATATTCCTTCAAAGGAAGTGTGGGCCACATAAAGGAAACTCTTATTTTGATTTCTTAATTCTTAAATTTCTTATTTCGCAAAAATATCCTTGCCTTAATCCAATAAGAACTTTGCCACCCAAACTGGCATTCGGCTAGCCAGAAGCCACGGGTAAGGAAACTCGCTTGGGATAATTACATGAGCTGGACTGAGTCATTCAACATTTGGAGAAATAATTCTGCCAGTAAACATTACATAAAAGGCCCCAGGGATAGAGGTGATGAGAACAATCCATGGCCCCAAGTCAAGTTCCCTGTCCAGTTAGTAATTAACAGGCACATTTGTGAAGCCCTGACCTATTGGGAGAAGAAAAAATTACCTGAATGGAGGATTAAGTCTGATTTGGGAAGGGATTAGCTTTTCTTCGGAGAGGTGTCTTTTTTCCACTGCTGTGGCTTCCGGACAGGGGGTTAAAGGCCGGTTGGGGTGAGCAGCCCAGCTGAGTAACCTTCCCAGAGCTATTCTTTGCTTGCTGGTCTGGCGGGATTCTAATCACACAGAGATGGAGCGAGATTGCTTTCAGGGGCCTGGGCAGGCATCTTCATCGGAGCTGAGAGATTGATGTCTGAAGGTTGGGCTGGGATTGTGTACTAATATACAACATCCCCTCCCTTCCCCAAAGCCCTACAGAGGCGACATCGAAACAATATTGTAACTGGTAGAAAAAGGGACAAATCCTGCTGGACGACCTCTTTGCTTCTTTGTTTGCGTCATGCCAAATAACAGCTTTTTTGTTTGTTTGTTTGTTTGTTTCCTCAGTGGCCTGGTTCTGCTGTGCCCTTCAAACCCTGCCATGATCTCCTGCTCAGATGGCAGAGTTTGTGATACCATTCACAGAGCTCAGAACTTGAAATCAATATTTTTGAATTCTGACTTTGGCATATACTGTTTAGTGATGAGTGAAGACTTTTTACCTCTCCCTGCCTCAGTTTCCTTATCTTCAAAATGAAAAGATAATAATATTTCTAATAACAAGCACTCAAGAGTTGTTGGAGGCAATGTGCTTCTTAGTCAAGCAGACTATTAAAACGAGAACATCTAAAGCCAGAGTCTCTCCATTAACCTACTTTCCTCATGTTGAGTAGAGAATGCTCCTGCTATTACTATCTGAGCCTTAGTCTTAGGCTTATTCTGGGACTTCCTAGAACCTCTAAGACCAGCTAGTTCACTCCTGCATTTTGCCTAAGGCCTAAGGAGGACGTGTAATTGTCTAAGCTCACATGAGTTATTGGTAGAGTTGGATGAGAGCCCCGATCTTCTGACCCCCATGCAAGGACTCCTACCACCCTACCCTTACCTGGTTCTTTTGACTTTTTCAAAACACTTTGATATCTAGTAATGAATCTAATCCTCACAAAGATGAGAATTTCTTACTCCTAAATGTTTCTCTTTTAAGCTTTTTTTTTTTTTTTTTTAAGAAATGATTATAAAGAAGAGGGCAAAATACCCCTAAAGAGCTAGTGTATTTCAGAACTGCCCATGGTATCTTCTTGGAATGCCATTACATTTTTATCTTCTTTTATTGGGAAAGATATTTTCTGGGGCTCAGTTCATCATCTGTAAAATGAGGGGGCCCAGGTTATTTTTAGGGACACTAGAATTCTAAATTTGATGATATGATCTATGATCTTGGAATTTTTGATTGTCCACTATCTTGACTTGTCCACTGTGGATGGATAATTGAGAGTTGACAACATACACAACCTCTAGGGAGAGGCTCGGTTCAGATCATACTGGTTTGAAAATATGGCTTTGAGCAACTCAAAAGCCCTGTTACATTTCACTATTCATGACTCAGGAAGGAGACAAAAAGTTTTCTCCATCCCTTTCCCACAAAGGTTCCATAGGAATCACAAAATATAGAGCTAAAGGGACCCTAGAAATTATCTTATCTAATTTGTTCATTTTATAAACGTGGAAACGGTCCAGAGAGGCAAGACCATTTATTTACTCAAGATCATACAAATAATAAAATATAGAACCAAAATTGGAACCTAGATCCTCTTATTCCGTATCTGTAGTGTTCTGCCTTATACCATGCCTACCTTATAAAATCCCTCCCTTAGACTTAACAAAACCCATAGCAAGTCCTCATAAACCCCCTGGGCCCTCTCACTCCCTCTTGCCTCTATTCAATCTGGGATTGCCACTCTTACCATTCCTCTGGTTCGATGTTTTTGATTGTTTAAATCATAAATGCCTGAGCTGTGGCCTAAGAGGTCCCCACTGTGTCTTTCTCCATAATGAAATGGCGAAGAGTCGTATGTTACTTTCCTCCATAAACTCATTGCGTACTTTACATAAGAGTCAGATTGGGCTGGTGCCGCGTGAATGCACATACATATTTTACATTCTCAACTTTATTAAAGGAATGGCTCCCAGGCTTGGAAAGGTTGTGTTCTCTCTTTGGTCAATTCCGATCCCGAAAGCTATAAATCTCAGGGCATATGATTTGTTATTCTGAGCTCCCAATAAATTAAATCTTTCTTGATGGAAACATTGGCTCTCTCCATTTTGCTTTAGGTCACTATGTTGGGACAAAGTAAGTGGCTGGACGTGCCGAATTGGGCAGGATAGGAACCTGGCATCCAAAACTTGCCTACATTTCTTCCCTTACAGAATCCTGGAAGCTTCTGACTTCTTATACAAAAACAACAACAACAAAAAAGCCAACTTCCTTTTGCTGACTGCTGCGCCCGGTTTGAGCAATTGAGGAATCGTAAACCCAAACCAAGTGGCCAGAGATCCCAAGGTTTTCTCAATTCCCGGATGTCATTCCTAATGCAAACTATTTGTGTAGTTTTCTAAAATATGCTCCCCCCCTTGGAATATTCATCCTGTACAGATACACTTACCTAAGAATATTATATTCACTTTGATTCTGAAGACAAGAAATTGTTAGCACCCCAGAATTGAAACAATACCTTTGCAGGCTTCCTCCCTTTGAAATTTAGATATTTCAGGGCAAGGTCTAGGACACAGTGGGGAAGATGGTGAAAGAAACAGGGCTTGTCTCTGCTAGGTGGTGATTAGAGAACTTACTCAGAATTCTTCCTGAAGCAGCAAAGTGTGGCTCTGTCAGCTGCCCCCAATGCCATAGGATGCGTTTAGTTTTAGTGCAGAGGCACTAAAAAAAATCATCAGGAGGTTAGAACAGCTATCTGCAAACCCTTTGCCTATAATGCTTTTCCTCCTCACCTCTACTTTTTAGAATTTTTGTTTTCCTTTAATACTCAGGTCAAGCACCATGTTACTCTGAAGCTGCTAGTGCCTCTCCTGCAAGATTACCTTTTGTTTCTTCTTTCTCTGTCTCAATTCTCTCATCTCTTTCTCCCTCACCCCACCTTTCTCTCTCCTCTCTCTCTCTCTCTCTCTCTCTCTCTCTCTCTCTCTCTCTCTCTCTTTCTCTCTCTGTCTCTCTTTCTCTC
>NC_058131.1:272766341-272785461 GCF_016433145.1 Gracilinanus agilis | reverse complement strand
CTCTCTCTCTCTCTCTCTCTCTCTCTCTCTCTCTTTCTCTCTCTGTCTCTCTCTCTCTCTCTGTCTCTCTCTCTCTCTCTCTCTCTCCTTCTCCCTTCCCATCTGTCTGTTTCTCTATCTCTATCTTTCCATCTCTGTCTCCATTTCTCTCTGTCTCTATTTCTGTTTTTTACTTTCTATGTCTATCTGTCTATCTTGATCTATGAATCTCTGTATGTCTCTTGTCCAATAAATGTTTGCCTGACAGAGTAGACGATCACTTTCTGATCCCTTCATAGACTTGGGATAGCTTTGGCTAATTAATTTCAGTTTGAAAGAAGAAAATATACTTCTAACTTCAAATTCCTGTACCATTTCTGACATTTCAAAAGTCAATTCCTCTTCCCCAACTCCCCCAACAAATTAACACTTAGGTTTGTACAAAGTCAATAAGTGATTCTCTCTGTTAGAAATTAGAGAAATAATAACCACTTAATTGCCCAATTTAAAAACAGAAGCAAATTTGTTTCTATTCATCCTCTCCCAAGGCTCTCTGGTCTACAAAGAGATAATTTATGCTACCAGAACATTTTTAAAAAATAATTTTGTTCCAGACCTGTGAGGCAGTGTGATATAGTAGAAAGGGCTCTAGATATAGAGTCTGAAGACCTTGATTCAGATCTTGGCCCTACCACGTATTACCTGGATGACTTTGGCATGTCATTCAGACTCCTTGGACCTCGGTTTCTGATCTGTAAAATGGGGAGGATGGGGCATAGCACTGGAATATATGAACTCTAATGTTCATCTATGGACAGCTAGGTGATGTAGTGGATAGGGCACCAGGCCTAGAGTCAAGAAGATATCTTCCTGAGTTCAAATCTGACCTGACACTAGTTGTGTGACCCTGGGCAAGTCACTTCACCCTACTAGCCTCAGTTTCCTCATCCGTAAAATGGCCTCAAGAAGGAAATGGCAAACCACTCTAGTATCTTGGCCAAGCAAACCCCAAATGGGATTACATGACTGAACAACAATGTCCTTCTAGCTGGATGATGTCATTTTATCTTGTAGGAAATTACTATCATATTAACTGTTTTGCAATTATAGTTTAGGAAATTTTCTGGAAGCATTCATATTCGAGGGACTTGCCCATAACTGAGCAGCCAATATATGTCAGAGGCAAGATTGGGACCCAGGTCTTCTTGGTTCCCATGCCAGTCCACTACCTACAAGGTGCTGGCTCTCACAGAATAATTTAGTAGTCTAAATTCCCAGTCCTTCTACCCCTGGTTTACTATAATGTCATCATGTGTCAGTTCACCAAAAGGAATGAATGTTCAAATTTGAAACAAAAAGATTTAGTGTTCTGGTTAGATTCGGTCGGAATTAAGAGCACTAGAGAAATCACTCTGCTGGGGGGGAAATGTAGCCGTCTGTAAGAACCAGAGACCAGTATGGAGGAATGTCTGGTCTAGACATTCGATGCTGGCACTAAAGCCCCTGAAAACCAAGAAGAGAGAGCAGCCCTGGGAAGCAGAGAGACTCTAGTTTCAGGACCACGGAGATCCAATTCCCCCTGCTTTGTGCAGGACTTTGAGCCCACATTCCTGCCTTGGCAGAGGGATTGGTGATTGGCACTGGAGACAAAAGCCTTAACACCTCAGTTCCCTCAAATTCGTCTTGCAAAACCATTATGCTGATGAATCAAATGGTTTCCAAAGGGCCAAACCTTTTTGGTTGATTAGTCTCACACACTGTGGCAGTCCTCGAGTCCCTCACTTGAAACCCCCATTTTTTTTTTTTGGATGAGACAACTTTCACTTTATTAAACCTGGGCATGCATCATACTCTTACTCCCATAACCTCTCCCCTAAGGCATGTTTAGCTGGCCTGAGGAAGGAACCCATCAGGACTAGTGGCTGTTTAATTGTCCCTGAGTGTGAGATTAGACTCTTGAGTGATTTCAATGCCAGTGATATTAGTGTTCATTTTAACATAGTTGAAACAAGCCTCTCTATTTTTTTCCCCTCTTGAGTCAGACTTCCTGAGAACACTGGGACAGCAATGGCAGATGCCCAGTTCCAATGTGAATAATGGATGGGTCAGAAGGATACATTTGGTTAAAAGCTCCCAGCATAAATTCAACTTGCTTTGTTGGGGGATACTTCAACCATGCTAACCTGCTCTCATCTAAAACGAGGCACTCAGCATCAATAAGACCCGGTCTTGCTGGTCTTTGAGAATCCCATAAGAAAAAAACAATTCCTTGACCTGGAGTGGGAAAGCCTGAGTTTGAACCCCACATTGTGACTTTGGACAGTCCACTTACTTTCTCTGAGGCTCAATTTCTTCATTTATATTAGAAATATAATAAATATATTATAAATATTTATAAATTATAAATAATATAAATTTTATAAGATGGCAATAGAAATAGTTGTAGTAGCTTCCTCCCAGTTTTTGTTGTAAAGAAAACCCTTTGTCAAGCTTAAGGCACTATAGAAATTTAAACCATTATTTTTATTAACAACAATTAACGTTCATGATCCATTGTGATCTCATCTGCGCTTACTCGACTCCCTCTGCCAAGTCAGTTCAGAACCTTTCCATCTCTACAAAAAAGTGCTTGGCATACCTTAGCACATTAAAACACGTCAGTCAATTCTTCTTGTGTTCATTGTTTTTGTTATCATCGCTATAGCTAGCATCTATAAGCTTTAAGGTTTGCGGAGCACTTTACATAAGCTATTTCATTTGGTTCTCACCACAACCCTGGGAGATAAATGAAATTATCCTCATTTTTATAGATGAGGAAATTGAAAGACTATGTATAATACAGGTGATGCTGAAAGGTTATATGATTTGCCCAAGGCCACACAGTTGATAAGTGTCTGAGGCAGAATTTGAACTCACGTCTTCATATACAATTCTTGTCTATGTCTTTCCATAACTCCTCCATAGAGAATTTGCCTAATATACTGGAAGCTTTCCTCTGGATCTTTTAATATTTCATGAATACTGGTGCAGCCATTGTTCATTCTTTGTTCTTGTTACATGACCGGTTCACCTCCCTTTCTGGTCATACCTCAATGGTGTCTCATTCCATTTCTTTCATGCAAGTCACATCGTTAATATGCTTCAACCTACTTGCATTCCCTATATTTTCCATTATCTTTTGGGTCCCCTGAAATTTTGATTCTTTAAGACTAGAGTGTTCTATGATTCACAGGCATATAGTATTATTGGAAGAATATTAGAGTTTGAAGGATAAAAATCATGATAATAAAAAACTAACTCATGTGGGCAGCTAAGTATCTCAGTGAATAGAAAGTCATGTCTAGAGACCTAGTTCAATTCGGGTCACAGATACTTCCTAGCTGTGTGATTCTGAGCAAGTCACTGCACCCTCACTGCCCAGACCTTACCACTCTTCTGCCTTAGAACCAATACATAGTATTGATTCTAAAATGGAAGGTAAGGGTTTTAAAAAATGGAACTAACCCTTCCCAATGTGTCTTCTTTTGTTAAAACACACACAGAGTGGGCAGCTGGGTGGCTCAGTGGAGTGAGAGTCAGGCCTAGAGACGGGAGGTCCTGGGTTCAAACCCGGCCTCAGACACTTCCTAGCTGTGTGACCCTGGGCAAGTCACTTAACCCCCATTGCCTAGCCCCCTTACCACTCTTCTGCTTTGGAACCAATATACAGTATTGATTCTAATACTGAAGGAAAGGGTTTAAAAAATAAAAATAAAACACAAGCGGAAATTTTCAGGGTTTTATAAAAAAATTCAACTCTTTTGCATTCTCCCCCAAAGACCATAGTGTTCATGTCCCTGAGTTCCCAGGAAGATTCTTCTTGCTTAATTCATTGACATAACTGAATTTAGTCAATTATTCTGACCAGGTGCCATACAATTTTATCACTCACCAGGAAAGAGAAGGCTACCAAGGATTCCACTTTTATGTCCTGTCCTGGGTGGCCAGCATAATTTTATTTTAGCTGAATACAAATATTACAGGAGGATTGGGGAGAGACAAGGGCAATGTGATTTTTCACCTGTTCCCCACCCCTAAAAGGTCAGCCCTGAGTCTGTCCAATTTGTCTTTGGCTAGACACGAAGAGAATTGCTTCTTCTAAACTGACATTGTCATTTTTGCACCCCCACTCTGATCTCAACAGCCAGATTTTTGACAAGTAAATCTCATATTTTAAACACAGGATTAAAATTTTTTATTACTACAGTGGGGATTAAGCTACAAAGCCCTGAACCTCTGAAGTAAGTCTGCAACATCAAAATGCAGCAAAGAAAGCAAAATCTCTTTAGGGGAAGGAGGAGAAAAAATCCACATTAACCCTTTCTGATCCCTAGGGTCCAAGGAAAATACATTGTGCTTCAAGACAAGGAGCCCTGAATTGGGATTCAAGTGACTAGAGTTCTAGTCTCAGCTCTGTCCATCCACGTGATCTTGGACAAGTCAGCTACCTCCTTTAGAACTCAGTTTATTATGTGCAAAATGAGGGAAGCCTAAAGGCCCTTCCAGCTCCAGTGTATTAGTATTCAAATATTTCCTGAGCTTTAAATTTGCTAACTACTGTCCTGAGTCATTGTTATGCGTGTGTATCAGAGTCTTATGTAGGTTTAGAGCTGGGAGAGACTTTAGAGGCCATCTAGTCCAAGTCTTTCATTTTATAGATGAGGAAACTAAGGTCCAGAGTGGGAAAGGGACTTGTCCAAGGCCATACAAGTAACAGAGCAGGATTTGAACTTGATTATCTGATTCTGAATCATGGGCCCTTTCCACTCTGCCACCATATAAAGAAATAAGATCTGCTTCCTGCCCTCAGGGAATTTAGAACCTAGATGAGAAAAGAAGACTCATAGATGCAAAAATATATCATAATTTGTCTTGTACGGGGTGTGTTGTGATAGTCAGGGAAGGCTTCATGAAAGAGGTGGGCCTCAATCTGGACCCTGAATGATGAACAGAATTTATGTGGGCAAGAAGAGAGGGCATGACACTCCAGTCTGGGGAAGAGTAAAAAAAAAGGCATAGAGGTGAGTGTGTATAATGTATGTCTAGCAAATAGGTGGGAGGACTGTCTAATAGAGGTGGTTGGGTTTGAGCAGGGAAGTAGTGGGGAAAGTACTAGAAAAGTAGGTTGGGGCATTTTTTCAAGTTAGATACCAAACTGAGATCAACAATAGAGTATCCACTGACCAACATCTGGTTCTCTAGGAAATGTCCCTTAGAACTGAAGATTATTTGAGAGTGAAAGTGTTGGTGTAGTGACCCACCTACCCTTCCCCCATTGAAACTAGATTGGAAATGCTTTATGCTCTGGGGAAGCAGCCCTATAACCATTATAACAATCCTGACTTGAGCAGCCGGAGCTTGTCCCTCAAGTAAGGACACCAGCTTCCTGGAATTAAGCAACACTGGCAGGAGTCCTTCCAAAATCATCATCTACTCCTTGTTTTCATTGCTGCTCTGGAATTTTGGCTTTGATTTTTATTTTTATTTTTTTAATTATCAAGCATTTGGTTTTTTTCTCTCTATCACCCATGTCCCCAGATACTGGAGAGAACAAAGCAAACTCTGCAACAAATATGCATACTCATACAGAACAAATTTCCATAGCAGCCATGTCCAAAAATGTGTCTTATTTTGTATATATGATCCTTCACTTCTTCATCAACAGCCCCCTCGAGTCACGGCTGATCCTTGTGTTAGCTTGGAATTTTGAAACAGCTCAGAGACAACAATGTTGGAATCTGGAATCTAGCATACCTCCAGCTAACAAAAGCCCTTCTTATGCATCTTGATTTTTTCCTTGTTTTTCTCCAACTACGCTTGGGCTTTTCGATCTTTAATGAGACTTGTCTACTAGTTATCAGCAATTCTTGATGAATTCGAGTCTGTGCCAATTCTGTGGCTTGGCTTAAGAGAGGAAAATCTCTCTAATCACTGGTTAATTACCAGCTATTTTAATCAGTACCAGGACATTCTTAAAAAACAGATCAATGGGCAATAGATGATTTTGTGAATCCAATAATTAAAGCTCTAATGTGAAGTGTTTGCCAACTTTTCTGGGATAGGGCCGGAATGTTGTTTAGCTTGTTAAAAAGGTTGCAGTAGAAACAATCAGATTTAGGCTCAGTGACTTTGAACCCCAGGAGTGGGGTGGAGACCAGTGGCCGCCTCCAACCCGTTTAAAACACTGCCACCCTCAAAAGGCTTTCCTGATCTCTCATGTAAGTAATAGTCCTTCCTATTTGCAACCCCTTTTGCCTCTCCCATGCACTTCACAATTACAGACATCCTTATGGCTGTCTTATTCTCACCATTATATCGTAAACTCCAAAGGAGTCAAGAGTATGTCTAACCTAGGTTTTATTTCTGTTCCAACAAATAGCATACTCCTATGTGCATAGTAGATATTTAAGAAGTGTTGAATTAAGGGGGCAAACTAGGTTGTTCAGTGGATCTCAGAGAAGCATGGCCTGGAGACAGGCGGTCTTCCATTCAGTGGTTGAAGTACTGGGCCTGGTGTCAGGATGGATTGAATTCAAATATGGCCTCAGAGACATCCTGGCTGGGTGATCCTAGGAAAGTCACTTAACCTCTGCCTGTCTCCGTTTCCTCAGCTATAAAATGTGAAGTAATAAGAGCACCTTCCTCCCAGAATTGTTGTAGGGATAAAATGAGATATAAAGCACTTGACACATTGTAAGCACTTAATAAATACTTTTTTTTCCTTCCTTCCTTCCTTCCTTTTTCTTTTTCTTTCTTCCTTCCTTCCTTCTTTCTTTCCCTCCCTCCCTTCCTTCTTTCCTTCCTTCCTTTTTCTTTCTCTCCCTTCCTTTCTTTTTTATTTCTTCCTTCCCCTCCCTCTCTCTCCCTTCCTTTTTTCCTTCCTTCCTTCTTTCCTTCCTTCCTCTTTCTTTCTCTTCCTTTTTTCTTTCTTTTGTTCTTCCCTTCCCTCCTTTTCTTCTTTCTTCCTTTCCTTCCTTCCTTCCTTCCTCCTGCTGTATTTTTGAGTAATTCTGATTGTCAGGAAGCTTTTCCTTCTATTAAGCTTAAATCTGCTTATTTACAAACTCTTCAGTCAGGGCTTTTAATATATCATTCTTTAATAAATTTATGAAGTAGTAAATTATTCTCTCCCATTTTATATGTGAGGAAACTGAGGTTCACAAAGAATGACTAACCTAAGGTCACCTAAGCCATAAATGATAACCAAAAACTGGTTTTCTTTCTTTTGGCCTTTACACAGACATATCTATATGCAGTGGTACTATTTGGAGAAAGGTAGTTTGAACAGGGGGCTCATAAAACAGTATTAGAAATAGAATGTTTCACCTGTAAGCAGGAATATCTACCCTAATGAAGTCTTTCTTCTCTTACCCTTCTCTCTGACCAGGAGAAGTAGACTTTAAAACTAAACCTTTAAGTTTTGAACATTGATACATGAATAACCCAGTAGAATTGCTTATCAGCTCCAGGAGTGGGGAGGGAAGAGGGGAAGGAAAGAACATGAATCATGGAAACATGGAAAAATATTCTAAATAAATAAATAAAATTTTTAAAAAGACTAACCCTTTAAGGATGGTGCTGTATAGTGGAGAAAACACTGGATTTAGACTCAAAACATCTGACTTTGAATTCTAGCTCTGCTATTGTTCATACTTTGTTTTTAAAGATCTACGGTGTTGTGAGGTGATATCTTGACTTGCCTGTGAGTTGGATTTAAGTGAGACAAAGTTGCTCAGCAATCCCTCAAACTGGAAGTGTAGTCTTCTCTGAACACTCCATACCCTGCCCTCCACTGGCTCTGCTACATAATTCCTGTGTGACCCTGGACAAGTCATTTCCTGCCTCTAGGCCTCATCTGTAGCAGCAGCTAGATGGCTCTCTGGATAGAGAGCTAGGCCTAGAGATGGGATGTCCTGGGTTCAAATCTAGCCTCAGACAATGCCTATCTGTGTAGCCCTGGAGAAGTCATTTAACCCTACTTGTTCTTCTTTATTTTACTTTTTACATTACTGCTCTTCTGCCTTGAAACCAATACTTATTATTGATGCTAAGACAAAAGATAAGGATTTTTAAAAATATATCCTCATCTGCTAAATGATGGAGTTGGGACAGAGTAAATCCATGGCCTCTTTCAACTCAAAATGATAGGAGTCTATAATTTAGCTACCCAACCATGCTATTGATTTGGTTCCAGAGAGTGTTGATATTTAGATGAGTAAAAATATACAAGGACTAAAATAATCATTAGAAGGTTCAGGATCCAGAATACATTGTGTCCCCTGTTCCCTAATATATTTACTCCCTGCAAGACCAAATTAAAAAGAACATAAAGGGAGCAGCTAGGTGGCTCAGTGGATTGAGAGCCAGGCCTGGAGATAGTAGGTCCTGGATTCAAATGTGGCTTCAGATACTTCCTGGCTGTGTGACCCTGGGCAAGTCACTTAACCTCAATTATCTATCCCTTATTGCTCTTCTGACTATTCTAAGATAGAGGGTAAAGATTTAAGGAAAAAAAAACAAACATAAAGGCCTCCTTGAAAGGAGTTAATAAAACACAAAGGAGAATCCCTAAGAGAAAATCTAAAATCATGTCAGTGACAATGATAAAATAACACATTTCTTAAGCCCTTAATGGTCAAGAAATACTTTGCTCATAACTACCCTATGAGTTAGGTAATGGAAAGGACAGTTTTCTCCTTGCCTCAGTGCTGGAGGCTATATAGCCTCATTCATTCACTTATAAGCTCCTAAGTATCAATTATACACTCACCCAGCTCTGTATTTACTGGATTTACAGTGACACAAACCAAAATCATTCCTGTCTTCAAGAAGTTTATATTCTACTAAAGGGAAACAATAGGTAAATGATAAATAAATACAAAATAGACACAAGGTATGGTCAGGAGTCAGGGGAGAACTCAAGCAAGTGTGGGGATCCAGAGAAGCCTCACAGAGGAACCCTGAAAGAAAGTAGAATTTGCAGAGGTAGAGATCCAAGAGAAAGGAAATTTCTAACATGGAGGACATTCTGTGCAAAGGGATTGAAATGACAGATGGAGAATCATGGAGGTGGAACAACTAGAAGGCTAGTTTGGTAGGTAATAGAATGTATAAAGGGGAGTCATGTGAAATGAACCTGGAAACAAGAAATGATAAGCAAGATGACTTCAGAAAAAGCTAGAAAGATCTGCAGGAACTGATGCAAGTGAAATAAGCAGAACCGGGAGAACATTGTACACAATAACTGTAATATTGTATGATAATCAACTGAAAACTTGGCTACTCTCAGCAACACAATGATCTGGGACATTTCTAAAGGATTTATGACAAAGAATGTTATCCACTTCCAGAGAAAGAACAATTGGAGTGGAATGGTTGTAAATCAAAGCATTTTCACATCAGTGTTTTTATGGTTTTATTTTGGGGGTTTGGCTTTGTATGAGTGTGCTCTTACAACAATGACCAATATGGAAGTGTTTTGCATAATCGAATTGCTTACCATGTCTGGACTGAGGGAAAAGAAGGAATGGAGAGAGATGGTTTGGATCTTATAATTTTGGAAAACATGTGTTTAAAATTATTTTTTTTTAAACCCTTGTACTTCGGTGTATTGTCTCATAGGTGGAAGATTGGTAAGGGTGGGCAATGGGGGTCAAGTGACCTGCCCAGGGTCACACAGCTGGGAAGTGGCTAAGGCCGGGTTTGAACCTAGGACCTCCTGTCTCTAGGCCTGGCTCTCACTCCACTGAGCTACCCAGCTGCCCCTTTAAAATTATTTTTAAGTGTAATTGAGAAAATAAAATATATTTGAATTTAAAAAAAAAAAGGTTGAAAGAAGAAATGAACCTGGAAAGGTAAACTGGAACTGGATTGTAAAGGATTTTAATAACTAATAGAAAATCGTTTGTTTTATCCTAAAGACAAAAAAAGTATTCTGGAGCTTCTTGAGTGGAAGAATAATATGATCAGATCTGTGCCCTAGCTTGTATGAGTGTCAGATCTTCCCTACAAGTTGGATCCTTGTGTTGCTGCCCAGTCAGAGCAGTATACTCTATCTCTCCATCTGTACCTCCCATACCCACCTTCTCTTCCCGGCCTTCCACCCCGCAAAAAGCAAAGGGACTGGAGTTATCACTCTAATTTTCCCATGGTATAAGTCTGTGATGGGCAACCTTTTGAGCTTGGTGTGTCAAAATTCACCAAAAAAATGAGAAAATGTATAATTGCAATATGTAACTGTATTTAATAAACCAAAATAGGTAAGTGAATATAGGTAGAATTGTCATCTATAGTGCACAGAGTGTCTACACTACACTACAGCCAATGTTTCCTCCTCGGCTACAACCCCATATTTCTCTGTATGCGGCCGAGTGTCATCAAAAATGGCTACGAGTGTCAGTGCCATCACCCGACTAAGAACAGCGCTACCAAAGTTACTAGTTGTGTGACCCTAGACAAGTCATTTAACTCTGTTGGCCTTAGTTCCCTCATCTATATAATGAGCTGGAGAAGAAAATGGCAAACCACTCCAGTAACCCTGCCAAGGAAACCCCAAATGGGGTTACAAAGAGTCAGACATGACTGAAAACAAGTGAACAACAACAAAACACAAAGATTTCCTTAGAATCAGAGAAACCCAGGACACCAGAGGCATCATCTAGGCCTATCTCTTCATTTTATAGACAATGATACTGAAGGAGCCACAGTAACAGGGAGTGACCCATCAGATGCCGAGTTAGTAGCAGATCAAGGACTTAATCTACCTTCTCTTTGCTACCTTGCTGACCCAACTATGAACTCACAAATCTTACTATCGGTGTGATCCTGAGCAAATCAAGTAACCTCTAACTGTCTCAGTTTTTTCAACTGTAAAATAGAGATAGTAAGAGCATCTACCTCTCAGGGTTGTTGCAAGGATCAAATGAGATATTTGTAAAGTGTTTGGCACAGTGTGTAGCACATAGTAGGTGCTTAATAAATTCTTCTTTTTCCTTCTTCCCTATCTGGTGCTCTTCACCCTACACCAGGACAATTGTTCTCTCTGAATTGAGCATGGTCCTCATGAGGCTTGAGGGGATAGGTTGGAATCCATGGGGATGAGGGGGTGAAATTAACTTAAAAAGTTCTCTCTACTACATTATGCAACATGGGGCCAGAACCCCCTAAATAGGTTCGGTTTAAAGAAAAGTGGTTCCTAAAATACTATATCCAAATGTTATATTAAATGCTAAACCCTTGAGGATATGCCCTTGCAAGAGCAGGTGAGAGTCGGAAAGTTACAACGGCGAATATAGGGGAAAGTCATTGTTTTCCTTGGGGGGAGGGAGGAGTAAATTCCTCACCACTTGGCCTCTGACTTTCACTGTTCCCTTGACTTAATTTATCCTTTTGTCTGCAGTGGGCCCCAGGTGGAGATTACCAGCTCTATGGGGAGGTTGGGTTACAGTGGCTCCTCCTAAGCCAGCACTAATGAGTTTAGAGACAGGTGGCGAAGGTGAATTTGGTTGCTGTTTTTATTTCATTTAAGAAACAGTATCCTCAGCTGGGCGGCGGGGAGGGAGATTGGTGGGTGGGGGAAGGGGGGGGGGAAGCGGGCAAGTTTCAGAAGATGGGACTGAGGGGGTTGCTCTGTCCCCGAAGTGACTTTTCTCTGACACTTCGACTTAGGTTCCCAACAGGCCACACACATGAGAAAGAGGGATTAGACTTGTTTTTCTTGGCCCTAGAGACAGAACTTGAGCAATGAGTGGAAGTCCTAGGGAAATGAATTTCACATGGATAGAAGGAAGCCCTTCCTAACGATTAGAGCTGTCAAGTGAAATGTGCTGCCTTGGGTGGTAACAATAACAACAGGCATTGACTCAGAAGTTTAAGGCTTGCAAAATGTTACTGTCCTTCTTACAACAATCCAAGACAGGTGAGGCAATATGTTTATTGCCATTTTACAGATTAGGAAAACAAGACTCAGAGTTTAAAGGGGTTTTCCCTAGTCGCATAGCTACTTGGTGTCAGAGCTGGGATCCAAACCAAGTTCAGCACTGCCCCCTGTGGCAAACTCCCTAGCTCTGAAAATGTCCAGGAGGAAGATAGATGGCATTATAGATAAGACTGGTGCTTTAGGGGCCAGCTGGGTGGCCCAGTGGATTGAGAGCCAGGACCAGAGACAGGAAGTCCTGGGTTCAAATATGGCCTCAGATATGTCCCAACTGTGTGACCCTGGGCAAGTCACTTAACCCCCATTGCCTAGCCCTTACCACTCTTCTGCCTTAGAACCAGTACACAGTATTGATTCTAAAATGGAAGGTATGGGTTTAAAAAAAAAATACCGATGCTTTAATCAATCAATAAACATTTTATTAAGCACCTACTGCATACTAGTCATTCTGCCAGGGGCCAAGGATACAACAAAAATGAAGCAGTCCCTGCCCTTGAGGAGTTTACAATTTATAAGAGTCATATATAAGTGTATGTAAAATACCTAAAAATAAATACTTCAGGTGAGGATTGGGGACGTTGATATCTCTGGTCCTTTCTAACTCTTAAGATTTTACAGTTCAACAAAAAATATTCCAATGTTTTTCTTCAGTACTCTCTGAGCACTCTAGAAACACTCGAGGGTTTTGTTGGGGGAAAACCAATGGGCAATGAGTAGGGAAATGATCTGTGGCTGGCTTGCCAGGTAGGTAAAGCATGTAGCTCATGGTGGTCAGGATGGTGTCTTACCCTCTATAATAGTTTCACTCTGCTCCCTGGATACAGACTAAACCCCTAAATTTGGTTAGAAATCCACGCCATTAGTCAGCAGGGAAACAAGATGAAACAGTGCCGATTGCTCCGGGTAGCCAATCTGTCACTTAGAGATAGACTGTGAGTCAGTATAGCTACCTTCAAACCTGAAGACAAGAGAGGAAAGAGCACTGACTGAGTCGGGAGTTGAAACCTCGGTGCTAGTCCTAGAGGTAATTAGGTGACACCGTGGATAGAGTGCTGAGCCTGGAGCCAGAAAGATCTAGATTCAAATCCAGTCTCAGACACTTGCTAGCTGTGTGACTCTGGGAAGTCATTTAATTACTGTTTGATTCACTTTCTCCAGAAAGGTAAAATGAGGATAATGGCACCTATTTCACTGGGCTGTTGTGAGTATCAAGGTAATATATATAAAGTGTTTAGCACAGTGCCTGGCAAATATTAGATACTATATTCATGCTACCTAGCCATAGTAGTACCAATGTAGTAGTTGTCCAATTCTACCAGTTACCTGTGTGTGACTTTGAGCAAATAATTCTCTTTGGACCTCAATTTCCCTATACATAAAGTGAGAAGATTGAATTAAGGGGACCTAAAAGTCCCTTCCAGCTGTGACATTCTGCGATTCTAAATCTGAGACCATCCCATAGTGGCTGTTATCATCTTCAATATTGGCATCATAAATACTGAGGCCCTGACCAAAAAGGAGGAAGTCTGAGACTCGGGTTTTTAATTTCTCCTGGGAAAAGGAAGTGGAGGCTATGGTTTCCCAAGGGAACATGCAGTAAGACATAGGAGTTGTAGGACTACAGGACTTAGAGATGGTAGGGAAACTCTAAAGGTCACATTGTCCCTCTTTTACAGATGGGGAAACTGAGGCCCATAAACATTAGGATTCTTGCCCAAGGTCACACAAGCAATAAATAGAAGAGGCAAGATTCAAACCCAGATGCCCTGACTCTAGTAACCTTTCTATTACAAGATAGAATGTATAGTGATGCTAAAACATCACTTCCTTTAAGAGATTTTGCAACTAGCCAGCTCAGACAGAGTTCAGCTTCTTATTCATTCTCTGGTACTGTTCAGGATAGGAAAAAAGGAAAGAGCCAGCATTTCCATGTTCACTGGGGTTCTACTGCCCTCTGTTGCTGTTCTTTCCATCCCATCAGGTCCTGGGGGCAGACACCTCCCACTCCTGGGCTGGTCTACCTGCCTCCTCTCCTAAGACTATGGGGCTGTTAAGCCAGCCCTTATTGATCAAACTATATATTACCCATGAATACTCACTCCGTGGGCCAAACCTTGGGATTTTTAAAACAGGTTCACCAAATTGTCAATTAAGTGAAAATCAATCCTGAGTCATTTATCACAGTGTTAATCCGTCCATGCAGTCTGAGGGAAAAAATCAATCGCTTTCTGTCACGGGGGAGCAATTGAGTCCCGGTACAGGACCAACATCTGCTGTATCAGGCCGAGAGCTGAAATTTATAATCTCAGAGAAAAATTGCTGCCTGCCAGCCAACACATTAGAAACTTCTGAAAAGTTATCCCGTAGAGGGGAGAGAAGCATAAAGAAAAGAGTCAAGAAGGGGATTTTACGCACCTGCTCTGAATACAGCCAGAATATTTGTCCACAGGGCTGGACCTAGGACTGGACAAATCCAGAAGAAGGGGACTGAGAAAGAACCAGATGATATCTTTAAATAGGCAAGCTCTTTCCTGGGGGGGGGGGGGGGGGGAAGGTGGGGAAACCAGTAGCAGCAATCTATGTCTGTAGGGGATGAGGGGATGAGGAATGGGTTAGTGACTGAAAGAATACTGGACTTCCCTCCTTTTCTCCCCAACTCCCTTCTCTTCATCTTCCTCCAAGACTCTAAATGAGAAGGAACCATTGGATGTACTCTATACCTGGATAAAAATCCCTTCTACAGAATCTCTGACAATTAGTACTCCAGCCTCACGTTGGGATTCCCCTATCCCTGGTAATAGGGGAACCCACCTCTTCCTGAAGCTATTCGGTCCGTTGTTGGCCCTTTCTGCTAGTCAAGGGATTCTTCTTTATCTCAAACTGTGCCATCTGCCCCTTCTGTAGCTTTTGCCCCGTTGTTTTTTACTTTTGTCCTCTTCAGGCAAACAGAGCAAATATAATTCTTCTTCCAGCATGATAGTCCTTCTCAGGCTCAGAGCCAGCTTTTTAAGTATCTTCTGCCCTTCTCCAGGCTACACCCAACTCCAGATTCTTAAAGAGAAGTCTCCAATCCCTTTACCATTGTGATAATCTCTTCTGAACAAATTCTCACTTATCTCTGACCCTCCTACAATGTGATTCTCAGAACGGAACATGAAATCTCTGATGTGCTCTTTCTTACTTTATCTCTTCTGCATTCATATGTCCTACTCAGAAATGGGGCTTCCAGCATCTCCCACTTTCCTTTTTTTGGGAGTGGAAAAAAAAAACCCAACTTGAAGGACTCAGAGGATTCATGTGGCTTCATATGGTAGGAGACTTCATACATTCTTTTTTTTTTTTTTTTTTTTTAAACCCTTACCTTTTATCTTAGAATTAAGACTAACTAGGGGGCAACTGGGTGGCTCAGTGGATTGAGAGCCACACCTAGAGATGGGAGGTCCTAGGTTGGTCATAGGTTCAAATCTGGCCCCCGACACTTCCTGTGTGATCCTGGGCAAGTCACTTAACCAATTTTTTTTTTTTCACTTAACCAATACACAGTATTAATTCTAAGACCGAAGGTAAGGGTTTAAAAAAAAAAAAAAAAAGACTGTATTGATTATAAGGCAGAAGAGTGTTAAGGGCTATGCAATTGAGATTAAGTGACTTGCCCAGGATCACACAGCTAGGAAGTGTCTAAGGCCAGATTTGAACTGAGAACCTCCAGTCTCCAGGCCTAGCATTCTATCCACTTTGCCACCTAGCTGCCCCTGGCTTCATACATTCTTAGTCCAGTTGAATTTGAATTAACCTCTACTTTGAAACAAGTGAGGCACCTTGGTGTTCTGGGCAGTATAGTGGACCTGGAATGAGGAAGCCTTGAGTTTGAATTGTGCCTTAGGTACTTGGTAGATATTTGACCTGGAGCAGAGACAGTCTCTTAACCTATTTTATTTCCAAAATGTAGATAATCTTTACATCTGACTCACAAGGGCATTGAGAGGATGAAATTAGATAATCAATGTAAAGTGCTTTCTAAACCTCGAGCTATTATATAAATGTTAGCTAGTATTACTTTCCCCCAAATTATCTTGCACTTACAGTGTTGTGTAAATTGCTTGGAATAAGCAATAATTTTGATCCGGTTTCATTTGACTACTGATCTTCATAATGCTTCTGAAACTGTGAAACTGGATTGAGATTGTTACCTCATTTTTGGTTAGGACTCTCTCAGTTGAGTGCTGGATTTTGTGTTTTAATATACACGTTTCATTTCTCTCTTTTACTGTGCTTTTAATTCTGTGGCTTTTAAAAATGTTTATTAGTCCAAGGAAACATAAAAAGGTCATCTCTAACCCTAATCATTCCCACCCCTCTTCCCTGGGTCCCTTTCCCCTTGCCCCTTCAGTCTTCCTTCTCCCCTCCCCTCCTCTTCCCTCCCTTCTCTTCCCAATGGGGATAACAACAGCACCTACGTTGAAGTTTTGTTGGGAGGACCAAATGACCTACTTGTAAAATGTTTAGCACAGTACCCGGCACATAGAAGGGGCTATATAAATGTCTATTCCTTTCCCTCCATAATCCCAAACTAGCTGGTTTGTAGAGTGAAACATTCAGTCATGATGATTGTTAAACAAAAAGAAAATGTTGAAGCCCAAATGGTTTTTTACACCTTTTTCATTTATTTTTTTTTTTTAAAACCCTTACCTTCTGTCTTGGAGTCAATACTGTGTATTGGCTCCAAGGCAGAAGAGCAGTAAGGGCTAGGCAATGGGGGACAAGTGACTTGCCCAGGGTCACACAGCTAGGAAGTGTCTGAGGCCAAATTTGAACCCAAGACCTCCCATCTCTAGGCCTGGCTCTCAATCCACTGAGCTACCCAGCTGCCCCTCCCTTTTCATTTTTTAAAAAGCAGATGGTCAAACAAGTGTATATCTGTGTTGTTTGCTGTCTTGTGCCATTCTTTAATTGTTCCTTTTCTTATCTCCACTCCTGAGGCAGTGATAGTCAACTACCTTAAGATTGGAAAGCAGCCCTTCCCTTGCTCTCTCCCCACAGCAAAAGGCCAGCTACAGAATGGGTGCTCAGGAAATAATGCTTGAATTGAGTTGAGCCAGCAGGAATTTTCCTCTCAAAGCCACTCTCTCCAAGGGCAAAACTCTGCAGTAGCTACTAAGTTTAGGCATGAATTAAGAGGAGATGAGGCTGCAGCGAGAGGGGCCTGATCCTGTTAATGTATTGTGCTCGTCACTGGGTGGGTAATTTCTTTATAATGCGCTGGGACTGTAATTTTGATGTCAAAAGAAAATAAACCATTCCTGCTCCTCTTGCAAATACCTACAGTATTTCAACAGCCAAAGGAATCTGAGGTTTCCTGTATTGGATCTGAGCCAACACACCATATAAATGGGGCTTCCTCCAAGAGAATTTATAAGCAAGGCTAATGTTCCTAGAAGGTTTCTTTAAAAGATTGTGGAGGGGAGCAGCTGGGTAGCTCAGTGGATTGAGAGTCAGGTCTAGAGATGGGAGGTCCTAGGTTCAAATCTGGCCTCAGACACTTCCTAGCTGTGTGACCCTGGGCAAGTCACTTGTCCCCCATTGCCTAGCCCTTACCACTCTTCTGCCTTGGAGCCAATACATAGTACTGATTCTAAGGCATAAAGGTTAAAATAAAATAAAATAAAAGTGTGGAGAAAGGAGTTTTTTAGAACTGAGTCAACCAATTCCTACATTTGCCCCTTCTATTATGCATAATAATATTTTGTATTCTATATTGGTGTCTTATCCTCCTATTAAACTGTAAATTCCATGAGAGCAGGAGGAAAGCTCCAAGTTAGCTGTGTAATGACTCCTTTCTACCACCTAAAACAGTGCTCTGTGCACAAGGAACAAATTTATGAATAAAAGAAAACACGAATGGATTCTAAGAAGCAGCTGGGTAACATATAGATGGAGACATGGGATTAGTCAAGAAGATGAATTCAAATCTGGCCCCAGACACTGGCTGTGTGACCTTGGATAAATCACTTTGGCTCTGTTAGTCTCAAGTTTTCTCATCTATAAAATGAGGATAATAATAGCACCTACCCAGCAGAGTTGTTATAAGAATCAAATGAGATATTTGTAAAGTCCCTAGTATAGCACTTGGCACATAGTAGGTGCTTATTAAATGTTAGTTTCCTGAGAATAGTGCCATCCTTGAGGTTAAGGAGTTTGGAATTAGTACAATGGGAAACTGGTGGTTTTTTTACTGTGGGAATGTCATAATAAAATTGCAATTTTGGAAGAATTCATCTGACAATGAGTTGTGTAAAGGAAATTTTCCCTTCCCCCTTTCGACTACATTTCCCTGGCATGAGTTTGAACTCAGCCTTGAAGCGAGGACTTTGTGAGGAAAATCATTGGGTAAATTGAGTCAAGAGGATAAAATGGCAGACAGAAAGGGGCAGCAACGAAGTCAAGGTATCTCAAGACAGGGGGCAGGGAGATCTCCTCTGCAATGCCCCCTGGACTGCCCTCCCTGGGTGGCACAGACAGAATAGAAAGCCATAGCTGGCTCCTGAGACATGACATATGAGAGTTAGTGGGCAGAGACAAGGTTTGGTAAACTGAGGCAAAAGAGGATTTCTATCTTTTTGCTTCCATGTTTTTGAGTTGACTGGACTTCCTGTGAGTGTGGCTAGGGGACCCTCATGGTGACCAAGAATAGCAAGCTAAATGAAGCAATGAGGAAGGTAAACTATATATCTTTATCCTATTTTTCTATCTTTTTCCCCTTCTGCTTTTGATTTAATTATTAATTTATGGCCAGTCTCTTAGTTTTCACTCTTACAGAATAAGAGGCAGTGTTGCATAGTAGACAGACTGTTAAGCTTGGAGTTATGGAGAACTGAGTTCAAATCTCACCTCTGTTAACTGTGTGATCCATTTTATACCAGTGTCCCACAGGTGACTTCCTGGGATTTCTCTAATATAGATTGAATTCTGCCTTGGTAGAGGAAATTCCTTATGCTAACAAAATCACAGATCATCCCTGTCTGTGTGAAATCTAGTAATGTGTTTGGGATGAGCTCAAAAATGAAGAGAATGGAAGCAAGAAGATGTCTGAGGCTTGTTTACAGGATGAGATGGATATGTTGACTAATCTAGAAACAGTGGAAATGGAGAGAAGAAGGAGGAGGAGGA
>NC_058131.1:272722176-272766110 GCF_016433145.1 Gracilinanus agilis | reverse complement strand
GAGGAGGAGGAAAACATTGAAAAAATATAACCACCTCTAGGTCAGGGTTCCTAAAACTCTGGCTGCCATTACCTACTAACTACTCCTTTATTCCCATCCGCCTTAACCCAAACTCCTACTTGAAATGTATCCAACCCTTTCACTGCACTCCCTTGATTGCCACTCCATAAGTAACAAACTAGCTTTCTTCTTAAACCTTTTCTTTTATTGCTCCCTCTATCTTCATGCACTCACAGAGCCCTGGCTCCTTCTTGATGACTCTGCTTCCCTGACCACCCTTTCCAGCACTGTTTGCACTTTCATTCATCACCCCCTTCTCCCCACTCCCACTCACTGGTTGTGGAGGTGTTGAATTACTTCTTGCCCCTTTCAGACTCTCCCTAAACCGTTGTCAATAATTAAATGCTACTCCTTTGAAATTCATTCAGTTCATTTTTATCACCCAATAAAGATTCTGTAGCTATTGTCTATAGACCTTCAGGTCACTCTCCTTCCTTCCTTCCTTAATGAGTTCAGGGCATGGCTTTCAATCTTTCTATCTCCCCAACTCCTGTCCTACTATAAGGGACTTCAACATAAATATGGGTAGTCTCTCAAAGACCCTGAACCCACACATTCTTAATTTATTCATTTCTTATGCCCAATTTCACCCTAGCACAGCTACACATAGAGATGGGGGTCATACCCTTGATCTTGCCATCACTCACAAATGTTTTATATTTGTGTTTGTGAATTCTTAAATTCCTTTATCTGATCATAATATATTATCATTCTGCTTCTCTCTCTTCTGCCTTACACCTTCAAAACATGTTCTTCATCCTTGCCATGATTTCCAGTCACCCTATCCCTTAGTTCTTCCATACACCAGCTTTCCTACATCAGCTGCACATTCTTCCTTTCTATATCTTGCCTCCTTCATGAACCTTTTCAACTCTTCTCTCAAGTCTCTTGCCCCTTTTATCCTACTGAAAACCTTGTCCTGCCATATCCTTGCTTTGGATTATTCCCATCATTTTCTGCTTTTGCTCTGGCATGTTCTGCTGAACAAAATTGGAGAAAAGCTTTTTAAAAAACCTGTGATGGGGGCAGCTGGGTAGCTCAGTGGATTGAGAGCCAGGCCTAGAGACAGGAGGTCCTAGGTTCAAATCTGGCCTCAGTCACTTCCCAGCTGTGTGACCCTGGGCAAGTCACTTGTCCCTTACCACTCTTCTGCCTTGGAGCCAATACACAGTATTGACTCCAAGAGGGAAGGTAAGGGTTTAAAAACAAACAAACAAACACCTGTGATGACTAGGACTACTACAAGTTTATGTTACATAATCTTAACTGTGCCCTCACTGTAGCAAGGCAATCTTTTTATACCTCCCTAAAAGATTTATGATCCCACTCACAACTTTTCCAAACCTTTTCAATGCCCTCTCAATTCCTCCTGCTTCCTCTCCTAATATTCTCTCCATAGAGAACCTTGTCTCTATAGATTGAAGTAATTTGCAGAAAGTATCTTCTTTTCCCCTGTTCCTCATCTCCCATCACTTATATGTCTTCTGCCACTATCTCTTCCTTTATCTCTCTTTCAAATGAAAAAAATGAACATTTTCTTTGTCAAAGCAAATCCCTCTAAATGCACAAGTGATCCCATTCCATACTTTCTTCCCCGGGAGATTTCCCCCCTTTATTATCCTTGCTCTCTCATTAATTGTCAATCTCTCCCCAATGTGATATTGGAAATTTGGGGGTCCTTGAACTAATTTTGAGGTCTCTGATCTAAACTTCCTGTGGACATTTAGGACTCTTTCAAAACTACATTTCTCATACCTCTTGCATAATGAGGTAGACAGGAAGTCTAATAATGTAAACAGAAGGTTAAATAGGGCATGCCGGGACTGGCTCCTGCCATCATGGAGCAGCAGGAGGATGGGAAGAGCTGGTAAATGGCAGGTCCCTTTAAAATAACTCAATAGGCACGTGGCTTCATTTTTCTAAATGGTTTTCAATAAACCTTTGAAACCATGATAGTTTTAATTCTATCACTCTATATTAATTGTATTTGTTACACCTACTACTAGCTGCTTCCTTACTTTCTATAAGCATGCCCATGTCTTCTTGATCCTCAACAAATCCTCACTTGATCCAACCAGCCTCAACAGCTATCATCACACATCTCTTCTCTTTTTTATGGCTAACTTAACTGAGATCACCTTCAGCTGGTTCTCCTATTTTCTTTCCTCTTACTCTCTTCTTAATTTACTGTGGGCTGGTTTCCTACATCGGCATTCAATACAAACTAGGCTACCTCCAGGATATGACAAAATTGAAATACTAATGCATTGTTGGTGGAGTTGTGAATCAATCCAATCATTCCGGAGGGCAATTTGGAACTTTGCCTAAAGAGCTATAAAATAATGAATATTCTTTTAGCCTATAATACCACTACTGGGTGTGTATATCAAAATTATCATTAAAAAGGAGGGAAAGGACCTACTTATACAAAAATATTTATAGCAGCTCTTTTTGTGGTGACAAAGAACTGGAAATTGAGGGAATGTCCATCAATTAGAGAATGTCTGAACAAACTGTGGTATATATTGGTGATGAAATACTATTGTGCTGTAAGAAATGATGAACAGGGTGATTTCAGATAAAGCAAGAAAGATCTATATGAACTGATGAAGAGCAAAATAAGTAAAACTGGGAGAACATCGTACACAGAAACAGCAATATTGTATGATGATCAACTGTGAAAGACTTAGCTACTCTCAGCAATACAATGATCCAGGACAATTTGGAAGGCCTTAAAGAAAAAAGATGTTAAAGTCAGATGCAGATCAAAGCATATTATTTTTCACATTAGCTTATTTGTGGTTTTATTATAGGATTTTGGTTTTATATGAATATTCCCTTATAATAATAAACAATAAGGAAGTATGTTTTGTATGATAATTCATGTATAACCCAGATCAAATTGCTTACCATCTCTGAGAGGGGGAAAAGAAGGGAGAGAGGGAGATAATTTGGATCTTATAATTTCAGAAAACATGTTGAAAATTGTTATTGTAATTGGGAAAATATCTTTGAATAAAAAAACTGGTCCCTCCAAAGTTATTACCTCTTAACTAGCAAATTTAATGACCTTTTCTCAATTGTCATTTTCATTTTTCTTGACCTTTCTATAGCCTTTGACACTGTCAATCACTCTCTTCTCCATGATATTCTCTTCTCTCTAGATTTTCAATACATTGCTCTCTGCTGATTCTCCTCCTACATAACAGATTGCTCTTTCTCTGTCTCCTTTGCTGAATCTTCTTCCAGATCATGCCTATTAACTGTGGCATCCCCAAGCCTTTCTCATAGCCCTCTTCTTCTATACTATTTCACTTTGGGATCTCATCAGTTCCCATGGTTTTGATGATCATTTCTATGCTGATAACACATATCTACTTGTCCAGTCCTAAGCTCTCTCTGAACCCAAACTAAACATCTCAAACTGGATGTCCCATAGACATCTTCTACTCAGCCACCATCTTAACCCAGAAGTCCCTGCCCATAGGCATCTTAAAATCAGCATATCCAAAACTGATTTATTTTCCCTCCAAACCTTCCACTCTTCTTACTTCCCTAATACTGATTTTGGAGGTTTTGTTTATTTTTCAATTACATGCAGAAACAATTTTTAACAATTGTTTTCTGATATTTTACAATTCAGATTCTCTCCCTCTCTCCTAGTCTCCCTGAGACGGTAAAAAATCTGATAAAGATTATGCCAGTACTTACATGTGATACTGATCTCTATATTCTTCACATCTTCCCTAGTATTGTCAAGGGTACCACTATTCTCCCAGTCACCCAGCCTTGCAACATAGATGCCATCTTCAGTTCTTAATTTTCTCTCTCTCACCCCACCCTATATCCAATCAGTTGCCAAATCCTTTTAATTCTCCCCTAGTAACATCTCCCATGTGTCCTCTTCTCTCCTCTGACACTGACTCCACTTTAATGCAGGCCCTTATCTGCTGTCCAAACTCATCTCTACCTTCTAGTTTCCCTGACTTCCTTTGTTCAATTGTTTTTCAGTCATGTCCAACTCTTTCTGACCCCATTTTTCTTAGCCAAGGTGCTGGAATAGTTTGTCATTTCCTTCTCCAGATTATTTTATAGAGGAGAAAACTGAGGCAAAACAAATTACATGACTTGCCCAGGATCACACAGCAACTAAGTGTTTGAGATCAGATTTTAACACATGAAGATGAGTCTTCCTGCCTCCAGGCCTGATACTCTATCCACTGTGCCACCCAAGGACCCTTATAAGTCTCAGCTAAAGTTCTATTTTCTATAAGAAGTTCCTAGTCCTTCTCAATCTTAGTTAAGATTAGTTAAGTTCCCTCTGAGACTCTCAGTTTATCTTGTTTGTCCATGGTTGCTTGCATGTGGTCTCCCTCACTTGATTGTGAGCTCCCTGAGAGCAGAGGCATCTTTTCTTGGCCTTTCTTCTTCTCTCCAGGGCTTAGGAGAGTGCCTGGGACGGAGTCGGCATTTAATTTCCAGTTAACTTGACATTGTGAGATAAAAATCAGTAAACTTGTGAGTTATCAGATGTGTTGTGTGAAAGGAAGGATTCAAAGATAATTCAGTCATCAAGCCACAGGGACTAGAAAGACGGTCGTTTCACTCACAGCCACAGAGATGTAACTTGGAGGCAAGGAAAAATTGGTGAATTGGCATTGGAACAGATACCAGTACCAGAGCTCTTTCACAAAACAATCAGATGCTCTTCTTGAGTCAGAGCAAGAACTCCAAACACTGAAAGTGCCCTGCTATCTAAGAGGCCAATTTTAAAAGCTCCATTTCCCCCTTTTGATACATTTATTTAAAACTATCGATCCATCCTACATGGGCTAGGGGTTTCGTTGCCAAAGATCACTTTGAAGAAACACCACAAGAAGTGGATAATTCACCCAAATCCAATTTGGTTTTTGTCCTGCAATTGGAGCTGGATCTATGTCCCAGTTGCTATCCTTATTTTGTTCTTCTGCTCCGGGAAAAGGCAGTGTCATTTCCCATAGATGTTTGTGCAGATGGGCCAGGCCTTGAATGCTTCAGAGGAGTTTAGCTAAACTTCAGGCCCTTGATCTAGGAAATACTATCTTGCTACAGATTCACTCTATCCCAAGGGCAAAGGGAGAAAACCCTGGTTTACTAGTTTTTCATTTGGAAATTGGCATCTTTGAGTCCATGTGGGAGATAGTGAAGATAGATGCAGATATATATCAGCGATGGTGTCAGGGTACCTAAGGAAGCTAATGTGTATTCTAGGGATGCTTCAGCAAAACCAGAGGTTATAAAGGTAAGTGATAGAGCTATCAGAGACCTCAGAGGCCATCTTGTCCAACCACATCATTTTATGCATGAAAAAATCAACTTGAAGTTAAATGACTTATGCAAGGTCATACTGGAAATCATTTATTTATTGGCTTCTATTCTGAACTTAACAAATATCAAATAAAATGGGCATTTCCATGTACACAGTAAAGCAAACAAAAAAAAAATTGCACATGAGATGCTCTCCCTTTTCATCGCCACCCCTTGGCTTCCCTAGCTTCCTTCAAGTTTCAGTTAAAGTCGAAGGCTTTCTGGAATCTGCCCCTTGTGATAATAAGATTAAATCTACCCTGCCCATCTTTAGATTTAATCACCAAAGGTGAAAACATCTCCATTTAACTTACAAGTTGGGTGGTCTGTAACCCATGTATGCTAGAATAACAAATCAGAATTTACTGACTGCCTCCTGGGCAGTCCTAAGAAAAGTATGTGGTGATTGGACATGCAAACTAAGAGGAGGACACAGGAAGTGACACAAAAGAGGCCCCTTTAAAAAGAGACCTCAGTGAGCTGGGCCATCTCTTCTGGTTCGTGAACGGGACCTGAAGGAGCTCTTTTGGTTCGTGACTGGACTTGGAGGAGGTCTGGAGCTGGTGAGACTGTTCCATGTGGTGAGTGTTAAGACTGAATCTTCCTGAACTTTTTCTTAAGGAACTTCCTTTTAATAGAGACTCTGTGACTGAAGCTTTTGCTTCGTTTGCCTTCAAGGCCCTTCAGACCTCTGGCTTCCCAGCCTTGGGATCAAGGATCAATTTCCCACCGGCTGAGGGTTAATTATATCTACCTGGACTGAACTACGGGATCAGAGCAAATTATCTACTGTGTTAGATTACTTATCCTATCTTAGCCTCTTTCTTATTTCCTTATTTCTACTTCCTCTTCTCATTTGTAAATAAATTTCCATAAAAGTCATTTTAACTTGAGATTATTCTTAATTGGGGACTGATAATTGTTCAATCCCCTGGCGACCAACCTTTTGATATTTACCCAACCAAAATCCCTTTTTACCCCTTACACCCAGTTCTCCTTAATCTTAGAGCCTTCCTTCTGAGACTACCCCAAATTTATCATATTATACACACACACACACACACACATATTTGATACATAGTTGTTTACTTGTTGTCTCCCCCCACTAGACTTTGAGCTCCTTAAGAGCAAAGATTTTTTTGCCCTTTTTGTACCCCCCCCACTTCCTGCACTTAGTACAACGACTGGCACATAGTAGGTGCTTTAAAAAAATGCTAGACAACTCACTAAAATTGTGGTACTCTATCATATACAACTTGCTTTTCTTAAATATAAACATAAAAAATTAAACCTGTCCCTTTCAAAATGGTCTCACCTATTATCTATGATTTTTTTCTGGACTCCCTTGTTTTCTGTTTATCTTTTAAAAGATGCCCCCTGGTTTTTTCATTTCTTTTCTTTTGGGGGGGGAAGAGAGGGGTAAAAATATCATATCCCTATCCTTCCTCTACATCCCATTCACGCCTATTTGAAAAGAAAATCAAATCCCTTGAAATAAATGTGCACAGTCAAGCAAAACAAATTTCCATATTGACTGTGTCAAAAATTTATTTTTATTCTGTACCCTGAGTCAAACACTTCTCTGTGTAGAAGCTAATCATCAGTCCCCTGGAATTATGATTGATCACTGAATTGATGAGTTACCAAGGCTTTCAAAGTTTTTTTTTTCTTTAAAATGTTGTTGTTGATAATGAGGTACCACCTCACATCTATCAGATTAGCCAGTATGACAGTAAAGGAAAATGAAAAATGTTGGAGGGAATGTGGCAAAATTGGGACACTAATGCATTGCTGGTGGAGTTGTGAACTGATCCAAACTTTCTTGAGGGCAATTTGGAATTATGCCCAACAGGCTATAAAAGAATGCCTACCTTTTGATCCGATAATACCACTACTAGATCTGTATTCCAAAAAGATAAAATAAATGGTAAAGGACCTATTTCAAAAATATTTATAGCTGTTATTTTTGTGGTGGCAAAGAACTGGAAACTAAAGGGATGTCTTTCATTTGGGGAATGGCTGAATAAATTATGGCATATGACGGTGATGGAATACTATTGTGCTATAAGGAATGAAGAACAAGATGATTTCAGAAAGAGCTGAAAAGAGCTACACAAACTGATATGGAGTGAAATAAGCAGAACCAAGAGAACATTATACACAGTACCTGAAATATTGTGGAATGTGGAAAAAATATTGTGAAATGATCAAATGTGATAGACAGACTTTGCTACTAAAAAATGATCCAGGTCAGTTCTGAAGGACTTATGATAAAGAATGCTATCAATCTCTAGAGAAAGAACTGTTGGAGTAAAAAAGCAGATAAAAATTTATGATTTATTACTTGTTTATTCGAGCATATGTTTGGGGATTTTAATTTTATAAGATTATTCACTTACAAAAATGAATAATATTGAAATAAAAAATGCTTACATGCCTGGTAGAAATTTAGGTTTGTCAGAAATAAAGGTTAGGGGGCAGGTAGGTGGATCAGCGGATTGAGAGCCAGGCCCAGAAATGGGAGGTTCTGGATTCAAATCTGGCCTCAGACACTTCCTAGCTGTGTGATCTTGGGCAAGTCACTTAACCCCCATTGCCTAGCCCTTACCACTCTTCTGCCTTTGAACCAGTACACAGTACTGATTCTAAGACAGAAAGTAAGGGTTTAAAAAAGAAAAAGAAAAAAAAAATGAAGAAATAAAGGTTAGTCTGGCATGACTATTATTCTTGAAGTCATACTTAGCTCTCTTCCAAAAACAATTAAAATAAATAAAATAAAATAAAATAAAATGTTGTTGTATAAGTTGTTCTTCTAGTTCCCACTTCATTCTACTTCGATTCATATAATTCTTCCCAGGTTTCTCAGAAACCATCCCTTTTGTTATTTTTTTGTGGAAGAATAATATTCCATTATATTCATATACCATAATTTGTTTACTACTTCCCAAGTCAAGTTTCCCTTAGTTTTTAGTTTCTCAGCCACCACACACGAATACCTTGTAGAGTTTTGTATGTATTTGGGTCTTTTTCATCTTTTTTTTTATCCACTTGAGGTATAGGCCTAGTAATGACATCCCTGGGTCAAAAAATAAGCACAATTAAGTTACTTCAGGGATTTAATTCCAGACTGATTTCGAGAATGACTGGAGCACTTCCCAGCTCTACTAACAATGCATCACTGCCTACTTTCCTGCATCCCCTTCAACAATTGTCAATTCCTTTTTTAATTAAAAAAAAATCCTCTCTGACAAGTAAAAGAAAATCCATCATTTAGGAAAATCCTGAATTTGGTCAGAAGAAAGGAAGAATAAGTTTGAGGAATTTTTTTAATAATTGAAAATATAGGAAATCTGTATAATTTCACTGTAATAGCCTTATAAACACATTGTCAGTCTAAAGAAATAATTGACTTAAGGTCAGAGGACCAGAGTTCAAATCCTTTCCTTTCCGTCACTTACTTTTTTTAGTAAACCTGTGCATGTCATTTAACCTCTATTTCCCATAAATGAGATTTGATTAGACTATCTTTAAGTTCCCTTCTAGTTCTATGAAAAAATGACATGCAGATTCACTTATCTAACACCATCTTCAGTGGATAGTAAAGGATGCTGATGTCATATTTTCATTCCCATGCACCTATGTTCCCTTCTAAAGGAAGGGAGACCTGGGAGAGAATTTTTGAGGGTGTGGCAAGTTTTTTGGTGCTGAGTGTCAATGGACAATTCTCTGTATGCATGAAGACAAAATTTCTAACCCTTTCTGAGTTCTGCTTCTAGCCAAGAAATAGGTTGCATTGAGTCATTCACACTCTCTATTCATCTCCCTTGTAACCCAAGATATAGATTTATGAATTGGTCAGTCCAAGTTAAGGGGTCAGTCTAGAGCCAGAGTTTGGGCTCAGTCTGTGGACAGGATCAGGACTCAGATTCTGCTTCAGGTTAGGGGTCAGTCTGTGGCCAGGGTTAAAGGTCAATCAGTAGCTAGAGTTAAAGCTCCTCTGTAGCTAGGATCAGAGGTCAGTTTGTCACCAGGGAATAGAACAAAACTAACTAGTCCACGTGGTAGTTGATCCCCATGACCTCTGCCTCATTATTACTATGATATTACCACTGAACAATACAGCCTCAAACTTTTTGCTAGCCCACAATAGAAGCTCTCTGTCATGTTAGCAGCTGGAATGAAAATAAGTATTACAATTTCTTAAAAAGCATCATCTAAACTTAAAATCCTAGCCAGTCCTGCTCTCCCTCCTATTCCTACCCCCATCTCCCTGCTCTTTGGCTCCCATTTGTGGAAGGGGAAAAAAAGAAACAAATGAGAAATCAGATCTGACATTTCAGGTGAAAATGTTCTTGCTTCTGACTTGGTGATTATTCAGAAATTAGCATGCAGAGCAGGGCATCCCATGCATCCTTATGTAAGAGCATTTAAATACAAGGTCTTTCGAGCACCTGTCTACAAACAAATCCTGCTGTCTTCGTCTTATGAACAAATTAGAATCTGACTTGAATCCCCATAAATCTTCTAGTTTCTGACAAATTCAAAAGAAGAAGAGGGGGAAGAACAAAGAGGGAGGGGGAAGGAAACAGAATCCCTTGCTAATTCCTCCAAACTGCTGTTTATTGAAATTAGACAGCAGGGATAAACTGTAGCCAGATCAATAATTATCTGTCTAATAGAATCAAGACTTTTCCTTAGGGCTGCAAACAAAAACACCTCCTTACTCGACCAACAGCAGCTGGTTTTAGGTGATGAACTATCGGAGGTTTCCAAAGAAGGAACTGGGCAAAGAAGCTATGACCAATGTTCCTTCTGTCTTTTTGGGTCCATGCTAGGGGTAGGGAGGGGAAGGATGGTGAGGGGTATAGGCTCTGTCAGCATTATAAAGGTCTTTGTTGAATCCCTATGTTTGTGCCAATGGGGAATTTTAGAAAAGACAGACAACCTAGAACCCTGAACCCAAGTTCCCTGAGAACAGTGACCCCTAGACCACTGGCCCTACTTCCAACCCAGTTCTTGTAGCCATCCTTGAAAGGAGGAACCTCAATAGATAAGGAGGCCACTGTCATCCTCCCCACTAACACTAAATGCTAATCAATGATCACTTATTGGGTAAGAGCTCCAGGAATGGCAGTGCCCGTCTAATCACTAGTCCTGTTTCTAGTCTCACCATTCTAGCCATTGTCCAAGGTAGCAATCCTTGTGAACATGAAACCTGCTGTAGTCCTACCCCATCCTTTCTCTTCAAAATCCACAGTTATCTGAAAAAGAAAATGCTGTCCATGCAAGAGTTTGGCCCTGACAAATGGTTCAACATCAGAAATGGAGATGATCAGTGGGAAATTATATTAAAGCTACATTACCATCACCCTAAGGATTGTGGGACTTTTTCATCTGGCTTGAAGTTGAAACTTCTTATATGTGTTGTCTCCCTGTGTTAGAATGTGAGCTCCCCAAGAGCAGGGATTGCCCTATTTTTCTATTCATATGCACAGCACTTGGCCCAATGATTGGCACACAGTGACTTCTTTATAAAGGAGCATTCAAGATCTGTTTGAACTAAGTTATTAGGATCTATGAAATAGATTTAGTTGCTAAATTCCCTCCAGTTCACCAGGATCTGATGATAGAGTTCTAATATGGTCATTTGCACAAGCTCTTTTCAAATCCAGAATTTTTTGACTAGGATTTGCATCCACTTGAAATATCCCCTGTGTCTGAGGGGTAGACTCTAGATTGAACATGGAATTTGTGTGTGGCTTTATCCACCAACTTGGACCTTTGAAAAGGACTTAGATTATCCATTTGGGGTAGTTGTAGCCCTTTTGAAACACACACTTTGATGGTTTCCTCTTCTTCCTCCTTCCTAGGTTTAAGGCTACACTGGCCACCTTTGCCCCTAATGCCAGAAGTTTGTTCATCTTTACACTCCTTCAACTTTGCCTCCCAAGCTTCCCCTTTCTGCCTTCAAAGCTGACATCAAAAAATAACCATGATCAATGACCTCGGCTAAGTTTTGAATTAGTCTTTTCGAGAGAGTCTTCTCGGTTTCCACCCATCAGCTGTGGAATATTAAAGGCAGGGAGGAGGAACAGAAAGTCATACATTGTAGCAATAAGGTGAGCTACTGCCATGGAACTCATTGCAGAATTCATCAATTGTTTGAAAAATAGGTCCACGTGTGTGTGTACTTAAGTTGGCAGCAGCTCTATAGACTGGTCCCAGTCCATCCTCCTGAAAGCAATAGAAATAGATCACACCATGATACTAGTGTCTCCTCCCCAACCCACGTATGAAAATGTCTCTTTGAAATACATCCAGGTTTGGCAAATTTCACAGTTTCACAACATATCTGCTCCCATCAAAGCCCTTGGCTGGGTCTGACCTTGAGTCCAGGTAGAGCCAACGTGATTTATGACCTTCATAGAGATGACATTTTTAAGGGGGCAGGGGAACAATCCCTCCCAGGCAAACACCATGGAGGCAATTTAAACAGATTCCTGTCTGTCCTGTTCCCCTCCAGTTAATTCACTCTTCACTGCTGCTGCTGCTGCTGCTGGACCGTGCTGCATTGAGGTTTTAAGGGTGAAGAAACAGACGGCAGGAAATCACTGTTCGTTATTGTTCAAAAGTTGGATGGTTGGGAAGAAGGAAGGTTAATAAAAGAAAGCAATAGAGTATTCCATTTTTCCAACCCTATTCATTTAAGATTTAAGTCCTGACTTTTCCAAAAGGCATCTTTCAGGTAAAAACTAATTCATATGCAAAGGCACAATTAGGACTGAAAATAAAATTGAGACACTATAAGGAAGGGTATGTAAAACTGGGGTAGGGGAAGCTGCGAATGGATAGATGCTGTCAAGCCCTTGAAATAAAGTTGTCGCTATTACCGGTCACATTTATTGACTCATTTTCTTGGCATCAAAACCAAAAAGGGAAACATCAAGCATTACAAGGTAGTTTTCATATTCAAATAAAAGAAAGCAGGATCAGCTCAGAAGACCTGGACCTTTATCAGAACAGGTAGATATTGGTGCTAGGCTTGGTGAGAATCCCTATCCCACAATGGGAAGGGTGCAGTGAAGCAAATTTTCACTTTTCAGCTACTCCCTGAAACTGTCTGCACCCCACAAGTGGAGCACGGTAGACAAGGGAGCCATGAGTATCTGATTTTTTCCATAGAAACAAATTGAAGGGATTGGACTAGTTAGACAATAAATTAGCTAAAATGATAATAGTGGGTTAAACTTCAGAATAAGGACCTGATAATCAACCCTATTTTTTTTTAAACCCTTACCTTCCATCTTAGAATCAATACTGTGTATTGGTTCAAAGGCAGAAGGTCAGTAAGGGCTAAGCAATGCAAAAAATGAATAATATGGAAATAGGTATCAAGTTATAACATTTATATAACCCAGTGGAATTGCGTGTTGGCTCTGGGAGAGGGAGGGAGAGAAAATGTATCATGGAAACATGGAAAAATTTAAAAAAAAAAATTTTTAAGGGCTAAGCAATGGAAATTAAGTGACTTATCTTGGACCACACAGCTAGGATGTCTGTGGCCAGATTTGAACCTAGGACCCCATCTCTAGGCCTACCTCTCAATCCACTGAGCTACCCAGCTGCCCCCTACCCTATTTTTTAAAAAACAGAAATGGTCCACAGATATCCCAGTTAACTGGACAAAGAAGGCTAATCTGTGCGTAGCAGAAAGCTTTCTAAAATGTGCACATACACATATAACTAACATCAAATTACTCATCATTTCAGGGAGTGGAGAGGGGAAGTAGGGCAGATGGGAGAGAACTGGGATCTCAAAATGAAAGAAAATGAATGCCAAAAATTATTTTTACATGTAATTGGGGAAAAATAAAATTAAAATGTCTGCATCTCAATTAAATAGAGCAACAGAGTAGCTAATCACACACAATTTTATTGAAGATGAAAAGGACTTTGAAGAGCAAGTCCACCCTTCCCATTATACAAATGAAGAAGCTAAAACCCAGGGAGGGGGAAAGAGGCCTATCCAAAGTCATACAGGTTTATAAGGAGAAGAGCTATGATTTGAATTCAGGGCACTGAGACTCAAAATCCAGTGCTCATCACATCGTGCTGATTTAGGGCATTGTCCCACATCTTTTTCTGCTTTATAATTCTTGCCTTATTTTTATTGTAATAATCAGGTAAAGGAATTCTTTCTTTGGGGTCATGGGATATGGAAGAATTTCTTTAGGGAGATTTTTAACAGTCATCTTTCTGACATCCAGGAATGATTTAGGGATCCTACTGAATTTTTTGAGAAACTATTCCACAGGTAAAGAGCAATGTGGTATGATGGAGTTGATAACTAGGGTAGAGAGTTGCTCTTGGAGACAGATCTGGATTCAAGTCCTGTCTCTGACTTGTTTTGGGTGTGTGACCATGGACAGGTCACAACTTCTCAGGGCCCCGAAGTTAAAACTATAAATTACAGTCTTTGATCAACATTGAAAGAGGAAGTTTCTATACAAGAAATTCCTCACATTGATGAAATTATTTTTTTTAAACCATTACTTTTCATCTTAGCATCAATATTCTATATTGGTTCCAAGGCAGAAGAGTGGTAAGGGATAGGCAAATTAGGTTAAGTGACTTACCCAGGGTTACACAACTAGGAAGGGTCTGAGGTCAGATTTGAACCCAGGGCCTCTTGTCTCTTGGCCTGGCTCTCAATCCACTGAGTCACCTAGTTGCTCCCCACATTGATGAAATTATAAGGACCAGACCAAAAAAGAATCAGGTTTGACAGGCTGTTGTGATTGTGGTTATTGATCCTTTATTTTCAAAGAGGACCGGTGACATGCCCATTAGTTGGATTTAAATGAGGCAGAGTTGCACAAAGTTATCAGCCTCACTCTCTCTTCCAGAGCCAATGAGGCTCAGTGGCAAGGCAAAAGTCAGGTCTGCTGGAGATGGCCTGAGATACAGAGGATGATGTTGGCTTCCTCAGTGTCTAACAAATTATTTTCATCTCTCCATTTGGCCAGGGAGGTCATCACACTAGTCTCGCTCTAAAGATCCTGGTTGCAAGCAGAAACCTGAGAAACCACTTCGCTAGACTTGCAGTGTATTCAAGATGGAATAATTGACTGACCCATAGAGTCATGGGTGTGTTTTGCCTGTTTTAGGAAACACTATGGGTGTACGTACCCACCCTGGGCTATAAGTTTGAGTCTCTGTAAGCCAAGGGTGGCCTTCCTGTAGTCTGTGCCACAGAGTTTACATTAGATTTTATTTAGGCAGGTTCCTACCCAGATAGTACATTCCTTAAAAGTAGGGATCATGTCTTAAGATTCTCTCACATCCCCCATAGCTAAACAGACTACTCACTACTCACTAACATCATCGGGTTTGAGGGCGGTTGATTTTGTTTGTTTGTTTGTGGAGTTGGGTTGGGTTTTTTCTCTGATCGCTAGTCCAGAGAGTCCTGAGGTGGGAATTAAGGGATCCAGGTTTTGGTCTGAAATCTTCTACCTTAGGTATCACTTCCCCTCTCTTCTATTCTCTCACCTTTGAGACTGAGGGAATTAAGACTAAATGATCTCCAAGATCTCTTCTAACTTGACATTTGATGATTCTATAATAACTTGTTGATGGAAATATCCCTCAGAAAAATCAATATTCCAAATCCTAGCTATGAGTAGATGACAACCCCAAAAGCCATTGATGGATTCCCCCATCCTCCCCATACATTCTTATTTGGAATGGGCTGGTGAGACATTAAGCTAATGAGGAAATACTTTAAGGAGGTGAGTTGGATTTTGCTGGGAGGAGAAGAGCTGGGGAAGCAGCTGTGGTTGTTAGCTGGCCAAATGTTTGCTCTGTGGATGGATAAAAGATCCCTCTCATGGGATGCCTGACTCAAAGGGTGGGGGAAGCTTTATAGCTGGGAGCACAACTCAATTTAGAGTCCTTACCTTGCCTGCCTTCCAGAAAGCAAATCTGAGTAGCAAAACCAAAAGGCACCAACTTGGAAGGGGGTCGGGGGGAGAGCCAGAAACTAAAAGGAAATCAAAAGCAAATTATTTTCAGGATTATAGCTCTCGAGTGCCGGCGAGATATTGCCCATTTTTCATAGCAGACAAAAACATTTTCCAGGGGATCAATTTTGCCTGTAGAAGTCGCCTTCTTTCAACCCATAATCCATCATATTTCTCTATTTGCAATTTCTCGGTGTCTGAGTGTTTTAAGTTTCCTATGAATTATTTTATAAAGAGTCTTTTCTTCCTGCTGAAATGAGGGTGTTGCTTCTCTGCCCTGGCAGGTCAGATACCATTAGGCATTGGGGTTTGGGAACCTTCCCCGACGGTGGCCTGATATCGGCAGGGCCCGGAGTGGTCTCATCTGTCACAGAGATCTGGTCATCAATCACGGCAGTGATCAATAGGGGCCCCTGCATTCATCATGCCGTTAAGGAGACTATTAGGATGAAGTTGTCAGTGTGGACGGGTTGGAAACAAAGGAGGAAAAACCCATCGGGGTGGTGAGAGCTACATGGGGAGGTGGCAGTGCTCATTGGGTGGGAGGAGAGGAAGCCTTGCAAAGAAGCAACGGGACCTGGCGGAAACTGGTAGCATGTAGCCAAGGCCTGGGGGAGGGTTTGGGGAAGGGGGGAAAAGTTTTTTGAAAAGATTTATTCTGATGCCCTGAAATGCGCTGCAGAGGGTGAATCATCCTTCAAGAGGCAGAGCTGTATAAAAATTTCCAGGCCTGTTGATTGGTCTGTCAGGGTGATTTGTGACGATTCTACCAAGGTAATGAGTAACAACTGGGCCCCGTGAAAGCCAGCGCGGACAGATTGCTGAAGAGAATGGGAGGGAATCCACTCTGACGGGAGAGCAGGGGAGATTGATCGGCCCCAATGAGCTTCTTTTAGATCTTTTAATCTGCTCTTTTAACCGATTACAAGCCCTGATTATGATCCTGGCAGGGGAGAAGAGGCTAGGACCTCTGGTTCTGTCTTCTGTCACTCCATCCCAGATGACAATCTGCGTAGCCAGAGCCACCCGTGGGAGCTCACCAGACCCACAAACCTGAGTCAGGGGAATAGGAACCAGCTTACCTGGTGAAGGAGATAATTAATTTTCTATGATACTTTAGATGTTCAGGTCATTCAGAAACTTGACCCACAAAAGCAGGAATATCTGCTTTAGAAACCTACATATGTGGCATCTGGGCAGAGAGTAGGATGGCACCCAAGGATAAGTAGGTAGGAAAGGGTCCCCTGTTCTGCCCATCTCCTTCCCTGAAATTCCACCACTGGGGCCTTAAAGGCTTTTAGGGCTCCTAGCTCCCTATTGAAATATAGATAGCTCTCTATTTTATTACATTATTCAATTTTTGTTATTAATATGATAAAATTGTTGTAAATGCCTTAAATGACACGAGGTACTTTTATTCATTTGAATTTTCATTTATTCAAAGAATCACAGAATCTCAGAATAGGAGAACACCTCAGATGCCATCTACTCCAATGCGTGTTTAAAAAAGAAATCCCTTCTTGTCATCTCCAACATGATGAAAGCTTCCAGTGGAGGGGACCTCCCAATCTCTTGTGTTCATGTTGTACATACTTATAGACATACATGTTGTCTGTCTCCTTCTAGAGAATGTAAGCTCTTCAAAGGCAGGAATGACTTCATTTTTGTCTTTTGTATGTATCTAGCACAGAGCCTGGCGCATAGATACTCAATAACTACTTGATGTTCCATTGATGAATGGATTTCCCCAGGCAGGTCATTTCATTTTGAGATAGCTCTAATCATTGGGAAAATTTTCCTTAAAATTTATCTCTCTCCCACTGTCATCCATTGGTTCTGGCTCTACCCTTTGTAAATAAGCTAAATGAGGTTGGTCCCCCCCCATGGTATGACACAGTCCTTTAAATACTTGAAGACAATGAAGTCCCTCCCCCAAATTTTCTTTTGCCCAGACTAAGCATTCCCAGTTTCTGCCATCTTAATTACTATTTGGCTTGATCTCCAGTCCTCTCCCTATATTGGACATTCTCCTTGGACACACCCAAGTTTGTGAACGTACCATTCAATAAATAGTTTCCTGAGTACCCGCTCTGTGGTATGAGGCATGAGGTGAGCAGAGCCAGGACAGAAGGGATGGCACATACAATCGGTTACTGGGAAATGGGTGGACTGGGTACGAAGCGATTAAAGGACCTCAAAGAGAACACCAGAAGAAGCTATTCGCTACAGATTTCCCACTTTCAGGCAAAAAAAGGTAAATATGTCTGGAGATAGCTTTGTCCATGGATATTTTCTAATCCCTTTTTGAAGTTGATATTAGAAATAATTAATCAACAAACCAACTAGAACTACTCTAACTGCAGAAAAACCGAGGTTTCTAGCTATTTGGAATGATTCCATTTTCAGTACGCAGGGCTTTGGATGTCAGAGGGTAGATTTTGAAGGAGGGCAATCAGTTATCATCATTGCAGTGAATTTCCCTCTGTTTCTGTCTTTTGCCATGATGTAGACTATTGCTTCTTCTGCCTGCTCTAAATCCCGTCATCCTATCATCCCAAGAAAACCTATTCCTCTTTATTGTGATATAGGTACAAACTGCTAGTAAGAGAAGGAAACACACTTAAGAGATGATCTCTGTCCCTGAGAAACAGCACAAAGAGGGCAGCTAGATAACACAGTGGGCAGAGTCAGGAGGACCTGGGTTCAAATCTGACCTCAGACATTTCTTAGCTGTATGATCCTAGGCAAGTCACTTAACTCCCATTGCCTAGCCCTTACTGCTCTTCTGTCTTAGAAGTGATACTAAGACATAAGGTAAGGGTTAAAAAAAGAGAGAGAGAATATAGTACAGTGCCTTAGAAAATAGCAATGGTCAGGAAGATAGGAGATCTGGGTCCTGGTCTCTTGTTCTGGTTCTAATTCATATTGTGACCGTGGGCAAGTCATTTCACAACTAGAGTCACATCTTCCCCATCTATAAAACAAAGGAGCTGAATTAAATGACTTCTGCAATCCCTTTGTTATAAAATTCTTCATGGGACAACTAGGTGGCTCAGTGGACTAAAAGCCAGGTCTAGGAACACAAGGTCCTGGGTTCAGATCTAGTCTTAGATACTTCCTAGCTGTGTAAACCCAGGCAAGTCAGTTAACCCCCATTGCCTAGCCCTTACAGCCTTTCTGCTTCGGAACCAATACACAATGTTGATTCCAAGGTGGAAGGTAAAGGATTAAAAATATATATTTGATTCTAATTCACCTCCCATTTCTAAACCTCAGTCTCCTTTTCTGTAAAATGAAGATAAAAACCACCATACTATACTATGTCCTGGGGTGATTTTTTAAGGATAAGATGAAATAATCAACATAAAAATCCTTTGAAAACTAAGCAGAATTATAGAAACATAAGAAAAGAATGATTATTCTCTTCAGGGTGCATGACACTAGGGAGGTCTACTGTATCTCTCCATGATACCAAAAAGCTTGGTATTTGGAAACATCTAGATGTGGGGTTGTGGGTTTATTCCTATCTGGCATTGTGTACACCCAGAGCCTCAGCAATGAGGCGGATAAAAAGATTATTTTTATGCGAGTATCGGGAAGTTTGTTGATGGTTATTCCTGGCACTTTGACAGGATAGTGTTATTTAAGATCCTATAATGTAACAATTGACTTTAGTTGGATATGCTGCATAGTAAATTTATGAGCCTGGGGTCAGACTGAGTTAAGGGGTGACAAAACACAGCAGAAGGTACCCTGCTCAAGCTTAAGTGTGGATCAGACGCAGAGAAGTTGTGTGGGAATGCAGGGGGGGCAAAGATACTCAAGAGAAAACCATTCTTCTCTCTGGGTTCTACTTTCAGTCAGTTTGGTTTTCAAGTGAGAGCACCCTCCCCAGTTCGGGTTCATGGCCAAGAACGGCTGGGCCTCCCCAGCTAAATATAGCTTCTGTGAGGCTAGAGGGGGTCAAGCCTTGAAATCTGACCAGCTTCATGGAATAAGAGCAAAGTGAAAGATGAGTACAAGCTCAACTTCAGAGAAAGAAAGCAACAATTAAGACCAGACAATAGGAACCCAGCCTCCCTACTGGGTGGGTGAACCCTGACACTAAGGGGGCTCCGGAGGGCCCAGAACATCTCCGATGGAAAATGACTCCCAGTTGACAAGGGATATGGTTGCAGCCAGGGTGTCCCCAGGTCAAACAAAGGTTTATATGCTTGCATTTCTCATTGAGCATTACCAGAGGTCTTGCCAGGAAAGCCAATCTCCTGAGACCCCAGGTCTGACCTCTTAGATGGCTCTAAGAATAGAGTCCAGCTAACAGTATGGGTCCTAATGAAATGTAGGTCATAGTTCAGTCCCCATTTTTCTTGGCCTCAAAGGGAAGAAGAACTAGGCTCAGTAAGTAAAAGTTGGGGAAGCTATGTGGCACAATGGATCCAATGCCAAACCTAGAGTCAGGAGCATCTAAATTCAAATTTGGCTTCAGATGCTTACTAGCTTTGTGACCCTGGGCAAATCACTTCACCCTGTTTGCCTCAGTTTCCTCATCTCTAAAACAGCAAACCACTTCAGTATCTTTGCCCCCCAAAACCCAAATGGGGTCACAGAGAGCCAGACACAAATGAAATGACAGAACAATAATGACAAAGTGAAATTTACAGAGGAGTTGAATATAGAATCATAGAATCAATAAACCAATCAAAAATATTTAATTTTAGAAAACCTGCTATGGAGTAGGTAAGTAGTACAATCGATAGAGCCTGAAGTCAGGAGGTCCTGGGTTCAAATCTGACCTCAGACACTTCCTAGCTATGTGACCCTGGGCAAGTCGCTTAACCCCCAATTGCTTAGCACTTGCTGTTCTTCCATCTTAGAATTGATACTAAGACAGATGATAAGGGTTTTTTTTTTTTAAACTTACTACATGCTAGACCCATGTTGGCAAACCTATGGCATGTGTGCCAGAAGGGGCTTCTCCCTTCCTCCTCTCCACACATGCCTGAGGACATTTCTCACATCACCCACCCCTCTGCCCAGCAGCCCAATGGGAGCACTTCCTCCCTCCCCTCTCTGGCTTAAGGCAGGGGGCTCACATTCAGTATGAGGGTGCAGTTTGAGCACTCAGTCTCTGAAAGGGTCACCATCACTGTGCTAGACACTATGATCAGCCCTGGGGGTATGAAGACAAACAGAAGTAAAACAGTCCCTTCCTTCAAGGAGTTTACTTTCCTGTGTGTGTGTGTGTGTGTGTGTGTGTGTGTGTGTGTGTGTGTGTGTGTATCACATATAAATATATACAAAGCAACTTTGGGGGGAAGACAATAGTAGGTAAGGTGGTGAGCAAGGGTGGGGTAGGAAAGGCTTCATGAAGAGGGTGATGCTTAAGCTGATTTTTGAAGAAAACAAGGGATTCTAAGTGGCAGAGATGAGGAAATATCATTTCAGGTCCAAAGGACAACAAATGTAAGGACAGACAAATCTCAGAATGGCAGAGCTAAAATAAGAAACTTGGAAAACTTAAAAGTCATATAGTCTAATTTTATCATTTTACATCTAGAGAAACTGAGGTTTGAAAAGGGTCACATGGCTAGTCCATGAAAGAGAGCAGGAATAGGACTCCTAATTCCCAACTCAGAGCTTTCTCCATCTTGACCAAATGAATTCATCTGCCACTATTTACATGTACTAAATTCACTTAAAAAAAAAAAAGACTATATAGATGTATGTGCAGGGAGGGGGGATCTTTAAGTGTTTAAAAATCAATAACTCCTCAAGCCAAAACCAGCCTCTGGACAGAGATGTTGAAATGAATTGACATTGAGCAAATACATATTGCTTCTTTAAAGATACTTTTTCCTTGTCTCTCTCTCTCTCTAGTGAGAGAAGTCCAATGTCGCAACAGGGGAAAAGCAGTCCCTGGTAATCTATTCTGAGTACGCTCTTGGAAATTGAATCCTTTTGCCAAAACACACCTCAGCTTCAATCAAACCAAAATAACAGGCAAGAATGGTTCCCCACCCCCACTGTGTTTCTCTCCCCACAAGTCTTGAAAGGGAAGGTCTAGGAATGGAGAGGCTCAATCTTTAAGCATGCAAATTGGGTAACACTGCTGAATGGTAAATAAAATTGATTCCGCTGTTTTCATCAGAGAAATAAAATTAAAACAGAATAAAATAGAGATCGGCCATGCCCATTCCTCGTATCCCTGAGCTTACTGGACTGTGGTGTTGTCTGATTGCCCTTCAGACCTGTTTCTGTATTCTCTGGGCACACCTCCCTAAGCTGACCTGCCCCAGGACCCTGACCCCTCCTGATTCCTCATCGGGGAGGGGATGGAAAGCTGTGTCGATGTCAATTGGACTCTTGTTTGGAGTAGCCATGACCTCTGACAACTTTTTGGAGGGCATCGGCAGAAGTAGCAGAAGTGGCTGAGGAAAAAGGAACTGCAGGTCAGAATTCAGAAGAACTGTCGAGTCTATGAAGTTTGTCCTCAGTGCTCCCTCACACCTTTCCATGGCACCCCTTATCAAACTCAAGGACCCTATTCCATGTCAGCTTGCCTCTAAGGGAGCTGCCAGACCTAGGACACACCACATATAAGCAAATCCTGAGGCAGTTAAATGGCATAATGGATAATGTACTGGACTTTGAGTCAGGAAGACTTGAGGTCAGCTCCTGATTGACATTATCTAACTGTAGGACACTGGACAAATCATTTAACCTCTTTCTTTCACCCTCAGTTTCTTTATCCATGAAGTGGAAATAAAAATAGCACCTACCTTACAAGGTGGTTGTTCTGAGGATCAAATGAAATAATATATATATATATAAAACACTTTGCAAATTTAAAGTGCTGTCTAATTGTGAACTCTTAATCCATTAGACTAAGAAGAGAACAAGGTTTCAGTTCTAGGTCTGCAACTTTGACAACTGTGATTCTGCATAAGTCATTGCTTCTCTGAGCCTCGGTTTACTCATCTGTAAAATGTAAGTGTTGGGTTGGATGATCCCTAAGGTCTCTTCCAATTCTAATGTCTTTTGATTATTTTACATTCCTGTAGACTGAAGCATACTTTATTGGAATAGGGGGGAGAGGGGGTTGGTCTGTGTTTTTATTCACAACATGACTAATACGGAAATATGTTTTGCATGACTACATGTATAACCCATATCAAATTGCTTGCCATCTCAAGGAAAAGTAAGGGAGAGAGGGAGAAAATCTGGAACTCCATTTTAAAAAAAAAAATGTTAAAAAGTGTTTTTAGGGAAAAAATAAAATCTTAAAGATGAGATAATATTAAATATATATTCTACATTTTTGTAATTTGGGTCCTTGTTCTGTTCATATAGTCAGATAGATAAGTTTAATTCTTCCCCATGGTTCGCTTTGTTCATTTGACACTAGTATTCCCTCAAGCCATAATACTCTCTCTCCTTTATACAACCAAGCTCCTAGAAAAAGCCAGGTACATTCCCCCATATTTCCTCCCTTCTCACTCCCTTCTCACCCTCTTGCAATTTGACTCAACTGGAACTATTCTCTCCAAGAAAACCAGTGATCACTTTACTGTTAAAACCCAATGGCCAGGGGCAGCTGGGTAGCTCAGTGGAGTGAGAGTCAGGCCTAGAGACAGGAGGTCCTAGGTTCAAATCTGGCCTCAGCCACTTCCCAGCTGTGTGACCCTGGGTAAGTCACTTGACCCCCATTGCCCACCCTTACCAATCTTCCACCTATGAGACAATACACCGAAGTACAAGGGTTTAAAAAAAACAAAACCCAATGGCCATTTTAAATTCACTCCTAATCCTCCCTGACCTCTCTGCAGTGTCTGACCCTGTTGATGACTTACTCCTTAGGGCCATGCTTTTCTCTCAGAGTTTGCACCGCATTGCTTCTGTCATGATTCTCTTACCTGCCCCCCTGAACCCCCTTCTCTCCATTTCTCTCTTTTTATCTGGACTCCTTATCTTCTGTGGTTCTAATTATCATTTCAATGCAGATTCCCAAAGCAGATATCTGGCCCTCCTTATCTTTCCTGAGCTTTGTTCCTCTATAATTCAACTGCATAGTATTCTTACCCAAATGGTCCCATAGACTTCTTAAACTCACAACTCATTATCTTTCTCCTAACTTCCCCTTTTCTATTGAGCTTTCTACCATGCTTGTAGTTGTTCAGATTCCCAACAGAGAAGTCTTCCTAGACTTTGGTGTCCTTGATTCCCATATCCAGGCACTTGCCATGTTTTGCCATTTCTGCCTCTCTAACATCTTTTACATCTGTTCCCTTCTCTCTACTCCCAGGATAATCATCTCCATTTGGACTCTCATTGCCTCTTGTTGAATGGTTGCCACAGCCTCCTACTTGGTCTCCCCTTCTCAAGTCTTTCCCTCCTCCCATTCATTTTCCACAGAGCTGCCAAATTGATATTCTTTTTTTTTTTAGTCCTTACCTTCTGTCTTAGAATCACTATTGTGTATTGGTTCTAAGGCAGATGAGAAGTTAGGACCAGACAAAGGGGGTGTTAAATGACTTGCCCAGGGTCACATAGCTAGGAAGTATCTAAGGTCAGATTTGAACCCAGGACCTCCTATCTCTAGGCCTGACCCAGCTGTCCCCCACCCCCGATATTCTTGATCATAGATCTGCCGATGTCACTGCCCTGCTCAAGAATGTTCAATGGTTCCCTATAGCCTAAAAACTACTTTGGAATTTAGAGCCCTTCACAATTTTTCACCTGCCTACCTTTCTAGACTGATAACATGTTATTCTCCTTCATGCATTCTTTTTTCTGCCCAACTGGCCTACTTGCTGTTCCTTATCAGTACATGACATTCTATCTTCTGCCTCTCTGTATTTACAAAGTCTGGCTTCTCTCTCTGAAATTCTCTCCCTCCTCAACTTCCCCCCTCTTCTGATTTGTGTCTTTTTAACTCTTACCTTACTGCATATCAATTCTAAGACAGAAGAGTATAAGGGCTAGGCAATTGGGATTAAGTGACTTACCCAGCATTACACAGCTAGGAAGTGTCTGGGGTTAGATTTGAACCTAGGACCTCCCATCTCCAAGCCTCGCTCTCTGTCCACTGAGCTACATAGTTACCCCTACGTCTTAGAGTTCTAAGAAGTATTTCCTAGTTTCCTTCAGCACTGAGCTCAAGTGCCACCTCCTTTTCTGAATTCAGATCCTACTGATTTCCAAATTCCACTCTGGAGATAGAGGAGAGCTCTGCTTTTTCTAGGAGCTCTGGTGTATAAATGAGGAGAGAGTATGATAGCTTGAGGGGATGGTAGGGTCTAGTGAACTTAGCCACTTATCTCTTGGTCCACCAGGTGGAAGAAATAAACTTATTCTATCTCACTTGTCTGAATCCTCCACTTATTAGTGGCCTCTTCTCTATAATCATCTTGAATTTCTTTTATGAATAAAATAGCGCATTTTAATTTTATTGTAAACATGTTGATCCCCAAAGTAGAATGTAAATTCTTTGGGGTTAGGGACTCTCTTTTATATTATGTCTTTAGTGTTTTACTCATAGTGAGTGACTAATAAATGCTTATTAATTGGTTGATGTTAACCCTAAGTCTTCTATTAGGATTCTACTTCTACTAGGTCTACTAGACTACATATTCCCAGTTTCTTCAAGTCAAATCTCTATTGAACAACTATTGTGTGCTCAGTAGTGGTGAAATGGGAAGAGAGTTCTATTTGGAGTGGGAAAAAATCTTTAATATTTACTAGCTACATGATTGCAAACAAACTGCTAGTTCTCTGAGTCTCAGTTTCCCTTCTGTAAAATGGGGCTAATAATACCTCTCTCCTCTTAGGGTTATTTGCAGTTATATTGCAGATTTTAAAGCATTATATCAATATGAATTCAAACTCCACTTTTGAAATATACTGACTACATGCCCCTGGGCTAAACCAGGTTAAGGATAACCAACAGGCCTCAAATACTTTCATGAGTTGGGAGTGGAAGTATCTACGCCAAGCATGTGAAAACTTCCCTGGCTGAAGGGGCAAATGAGAGCAATTTGTTCCAATGGCCATGAAGGCAGTGGAAGCAGGTGCTGTGAAGCTCATAGAACTTGATCAGACAGCAAAGATATCATAGTCATCCACTGCATCCTGGGTCATCATCAGTTGTCCTAACTTTTGTCTTGCCACTGGACTTAGATGACTCTAGAAGAGAAAGTAGGGCAAACAACTGTGCAACTCTGCCTCATTTAAATCCAATTTATGCTTGAGTCAAAAGACATCCCAGGGATACCATTTTGTTTCTCTTCAAGTACGAAGGACAACAACAACCATGTGACACTGGGCAAGTAATTTGACCTTTCAGTGCCCCAGGCAATTCTCTAAATCCATAAGTTGCAGAAAAAAGTATTGATCTTCATCAGCAGAGGAAGTTCTTAACTTGGAGCCTATTATACCAAGAAAATCAAAGGTTTCCTCTTCCTTCCCCCAAAATATTAAACTATAGGGAAGGATGGATGACTACTTGTCAGTAATACTATAATAGAAGTGGTTCTTATTCAAGTACAAGTTGAACTAGATGCCTTCTGTTGTTCCTTTGAATTCTGAGACTTCGACTTTCTCTGAAAGGAGACATGATACTAGCTCTCAGGTAGTTCATAAAATTATTCAGAAGATAAGATATAGGAAGAGAAAAATGACTGCAGAACATCTAAGGAGAACCTATACCAAAGTATTGTTTGAAAATCATAGAGGACTCCTATATATAATCCAGGTAATAGGTGTCATGGACAATCAGTTAAGAGAGGAAGCCAGCAGGAAAGGTTAAAGTTATGGGCTTCCAGAAGAAGACTGAGGAACTGAGCTTAAAAGATTGGTGGGGCATTCTAGGTTGTGGGGAGCAAGGGCCACTGGAGCAAAGATTGGTCTTAATTTTGACTTCTAACTTTTTCTTATCTCCTTCATCTCCTTCATCTCCCTACCCTTGTCCCTCTGGGTAAGAAAACAGGAATGGCTGTCTGTCCACCTGGCTTTCCTCTATGCCTATAATTTAGAGCTATTATTTTAATTATGTGGCTTGATTCTCATTGTAATTAAGCTGATTCATGCACAACATTCAAGTCTACACTGCATAATATATTTAATTAGCCAGATTTCCTACACATGCTGGCTGGACATTACTGGCAAGTTCTTTATGTAATACATTTAATTTCAAAATAAATCACTGTTTGGAGAGATGGACACAGCCCACCCCCAACAAGAGGACTTGAAGAGAAATGAGTGCTGGTGAGAACTCTGTGGTGAGTAATTTATGTCTTTGCCATGTTGGCAACAGTAAGATTCATCCCTTCTTTAGGCATAAGTTAAATATTTTAGTGAAAACTGCACGTTCTAACTGGTCTTTCAGTTTCATGCTGGAGTTAAAGTAAAAAAGAGTTATGTTAACTTAGGATTCTCACAAATTCTGCTTCCTTAGGTTAAATAAGAACTTGAAAACAAGATTTGCTGCAGTTGGAAATTGACTATAACAGGAAGATTCAAGACCCCTTGATCCTAGGGCCAAAAGTTCTTATTCAGAAATTCATCTACAGCTCTCAAAACAATCATAAAGGGAAGTGAAATCTATCTTTGTGACTTGTATTGATGCTGTGATTAAAAGTAATATTGCATCTCTTAAGAAACTCAAGTGATATTTATTGTATAAAGATGCATCAAGATCTGACCTACCAAGAAAAAAGTCTGATAAAATGCATAGCAACCCAAAGAGATAAAAGAAAGAGAAAAAGACTTATGTGCAAAAATATTTACAGCAACTTTTTGGTGGTGGCAAAGAATTGGAAAAGAAGGACTTCTTTTCATCAAATGGGAAATGACTGAGTTTATCACATCTGAATGTAATCTATTGTACCCTAAGAAATGACAAAAGGGTTAGTTTGAAACTTGAGAATGCTTAAATTAATTGATGCAGAGTGAAATGAGCAGCACCCAAAAAACTATTTATACCATGTCGTCAACTTTGTAAAGACAAACAACTTTGAAAGACTCAAGAACACTGTTAAGTCTAGTTCTGCATTTGAAGATTTAAGTACTCTTTCAAAGTTGTCAATAAAACACATTGCAATGTAATGACCATTCATAGCTCCAGAAGACCAATAATGATCTATAGTACTCACCTCCTGACAGAAAGATTATAGACGTAAGATATAGAATGAGGCATATATTTTTGATCATGGACAACATAAGAATTTGTTTTGACTATGCATATTTGTGATAAAGGCTTTGAGGTAGGAAAATATGTTGTTTTTTTTTAATTGAGGAGAGGAAGAAAGGTGAAAGAATAAGCTTACTAATTGAAAAATAAAATGAAGTGAAAAAAAGTATGACAATTCTAATTCCTACTCTAGCCAGACTGGTTTCCTTGGCTCGTGACCTTGTGAAGTGGGCAAGGTAGCTTTGAATGGACAGATCTTGCTTTATGGTTTGTTCCTATTTCTTGAGGTTTTTGTTGTGGTTTTTTTCTTTCAAACTAGCCAACAATGCCCCGAGTAGCTTCTTGGTTATAGTAGCCCCTCTTTCACTTCCTGGAGAAAATATCAATATGTTCTCTTCATTTTAAAAGGGATTCATATGACTTTTATTTTCCACCATAAATCAAGAGCTGCCAGGCTCCCTCAGAGAAGGAATGGAAAGGACAAAGTACTGAATAGCAGGCAAAGGCAGTCAGGGTGAATGTCCTCTGGAAGTGTAGAAAGATCACTGGATTTGGAGTCAAAGGACCTGCATTAGAATCCAATTTTCACTATTTATTCACTGTGTAGGGAACACCCCAAATGGCTGTGCCACAGACATGAGTATGCTATAAGACATTCCAAACAATGAATTACAGAGAAATGTATAGCCAAAAGAGGGGCTGGTCACTTAGTTAGAGCCTAAGATAACAAATGGATAGTCAACATGCTACATCAGTCACTATGAAATGTCAAGAGATTTAAGCGGAAGGCTCCAGGAATGTTAGATTGATCCTCTGAGAGGGAACATGGCCAAAAGGCTTTTAGTATGGACAGGCTCAGATGGCTGTATTTTTGGAGGGAATGTCCACATTGATGACTTCACATATCCAGGAAAGTGTCAAAATTACTTTGGCCAAATGTCTTAACTTCTCTGGACAGAATTTCTTTATTTGAAAAGATGAAAGGGCCAAATTGGGCATCACTTACACCTCTAAATCCTATTAAATTGCCCGAAAATTCTCCTTCGTCTGAAGGAGATGTGGATGTTAAGGTTATTTGAATTTTCTGGGTTACCAAATGTTCCATTCAGTTCTCATATTAAGAGCCAAGTTCCAGAAATATTTCTGAAGTGTCTAAGTTCATTTTCTTGCTCAGAGAAACATGATCTTAGGAACCTACTTGGATCTTTCTTTGTGAATTGAGGAGATGCTGGAGTGGAAAGAAGACTAAATATGGAATCAGAGAAGCCAGGTTCATATCCTGGTGCTGACAATATCTGATTTTGGACAAGTCGTTTCACTCCTCTAGAGGGGCCTCAGTTCCCTAAGTTCATCCCAAGGGGTTCACATAATGTGGTAGGAGCCTTTCCAGTCTTTTGGCTAACACAAGGATACCAGTGGAGTCTGAGGGATATTTACTGGTTATTCCTTGATCTGGCCACACAACTAACCTATCTTCATTTTCAGTCATGCTCTTAGATGGCATGATCTTTTGATCATCTCTTCCAATGACATCCTTTACATGTTATGGAATTATGGAATTTCTCATTGGTAATGTGTTTCAGCCTGCTCCTTTGCACCATGCACCTACCTCTCCCTCTAGGGTGGAACAGTGTAAAGTGTTCCTGGCCTCAGTTCTCCAGGGGCTGAAGTGTTTATATCTCACAGCCATTACATATACCTGAAGAATTTTAGTATTAAAAAGATAAGCTTGAGGAAAAGCTTAAGATAATTAAAAAATAAAATAAAATAAGCCTAAGCAATTTCCTGAAAGCAATTCAGGCAACTCTCTTTCTCATGTCTACATCTGGGCCCAATTCATTGACCATTTGCATTGTCTATCTGAGTTAAATATTCTAATTGTATAAGAAATAAAACTAGCCACATTCAGAGGAAGAACTGTGGGAGGAGAAACACGGAAGCAAAACAACTGCTTGAACCCATGGACTGTTGGGGATATTATTGGGGATGTAGACACTAAATGATAACTCTAGTCCGACTATCAATAATATGGAATTAAGTCTTGATCGATGATACATGTAAAACCCAGTGGAATTGTGCATCGGCTAAAGGGGGTTAGGAGGGATTGGGGGAGAGGGAAAGAACATGAAATATGTAACTAGGAAAAAATATTCAAAATAAAAACAAAATCAAAAATAAATAAATAAATATTCTGATTGGTGAGGTCTAAAGCTTGTCCATCTGATTTTATAAGGATTTAAAATAATAAAGGCTGGTATAAATATATATATTAGTATTTTAATTAAAGCCATGCTGATAGATAAAGTTATTAGACCACGCGCTTGTAAGAATTCAAAACCGCCGCCCTCGCCATTATTGTCTCCTGTCTCCTCCTGAGTCTGCTGGCAAAGAGGCCACTCCCCCCTAACCCAGGAGATTTAAACTCTTCTCTGCGTGGAGCCGTAGGCGTCCCCACGCCCAAAGAACCGGAAACGGAAACCCGTTGGACCACAGGAAATGTAGTTTGACAATTTCCACGTGTCCATAGAAAATATATATACTTTTAGATGACATCTCCCAAATTTCACTTTTACAATTTTTAGATATTATTATATTATAATTTTTACAATAAACATCCCTTCTAAAATAACGTTACAATGTGGCAGTGAAATGACACAGCAGAGCACAAGGGCTGGAGTCTGGAAGAACTGACGTCAAATCTAGACTCACACGCTTACTGGCTGCATAACCCTGGACAAGTCACTTAACCTCTGTTTGTCTCAGTTTCCTGAGCTGTAAAATGGGGATAATATCAGCTCCTAACACCCTAGTTTGTTGTAAGGATCAAATTAAAACATATTTTTAGGGCAGCTGGGTAGCTCAGTGGAGTGAGAGTCAGGCCTAGAGACAGGAGGTCCTAGGTTCAAACCCGGCCTCAGCCACTCCCCAGCTGTGTGACCCTGGGCAAGTCACTTGACCCCCATTGCCCACCCTTACCAATCTTCCACCTATGAGACAATACACCGAAGTACAAGGGTTTAAAAAAACAAAAAAACATATTTGTAAGTCATTTAGTACAATGCCTGGCACTTAGTGGGTGCTTAATGAATGCCTCCCCTCCCCTTCCTCTTCTCCTTTCTTTTACATTCTAGAGACGTATGGAGATGCTCTAACCAGTTACCAAGGAGGAAATATTAAGCTATGAAATTCTGGGGTGGAAAATGTTTATGGAGGGTCTTTGCAAAAAGCCTTTTCCAGCTTCAATCCTTAGGCAGTTTGCTGCCTTTTGGTTCTGAATCCTAGAATATTAGAGCCAGAAGAGGTCTTAGGAGATTGCCTCATTCAATAGTCTCATTTTATAGATGGACAAATTGAGGACCAGGAGACACTATTTCTTTGGGGTTATACAGCAAGTCCATGGAAGAGCTCAAACTAAAACCTGGGTCTTCCGGATCCTTGCCCCAGGCTTATTCTCTTATATCCAAGATCACAGATCATAGAGGTAGAAGGGACTTTAGGAGATATCTAAACTAATTCTTTCACTTTGCAGATGAGAAAACTGAGGACCAAAAGAAGTGACTCATTCAAGATCATGCAGATAGCAAAGTGCTAAGAGCTGTGATTTGTCCCTTGGTCGCCTGACTCCAGAAGCATTGCTCTCACCATTGTTCCACAATGCCATGAATATACCACACTTGCTTCTCTGGCCGCTAGGTAGTACTGTGGCTACCAAGATAGACCTGGAATCAGAAAGAACTGAGTTCAGACATGACCTCACACACTTACTGGCTGTGCAACTCTGGGCAAGTCACTTAATCTTTGTTTATTCCCAGTTTTCTCATCTGTAAAATGGGAATAATAATAGCATCTACTTCTTAGGATGGTTGTGAAGATCAAATGAGATAATGATTGTAAAGCACTTAGCACAGTGGCTGGCACAAAGTGCTATATAAATGTTAGTTATTATTGTTATTAATAAACATTTTATATATGCTTTAGATAGGGTGCTTTATATATATAAGTATATACATATTTAAAATACATATCTACATAATATATATTATTTATATATTGTTATTAATAAACATTAAAGTTTGCAGAGCACTTTACACATATGATCTCATTGTAGTGGCATCTAGCAGTAGAGTAGAGAAAATTCCTGATATCAGGAAGATCTGGATTCAAATCCAACTCCAGACATTTACTAGCTCTATGACCTTGGACAAATTATTTAATCTCCGTTTGCCTCCATTTCCTCATCTATAAAATAGGGATAATAATAGCAGCTACCTCCCAGTGTTGTAAGAATCAAATGAGATAATATTTTCAAAGTGCTTACTATGTAGTAAACACTATAAAATGTTAGCCATTATTTTTAAACTATTGTTTTTTTAAACCCTCACCTTCTGTCTTAGAATCAATATGGTATATTGTTCCAAGGCAGAAGAGGAGTAAGTGACTCGCCCAGGGTCACACAGCTAGGAAGTCTCCAGGCCTGGTTTTCAATCCTCTGAGCCACCCAGCTGCCCCCATTTTTAAACTATTATTAACCCTACATCTCCTCTCTCCTCTCCTGGTTTAGAACCTGACTTCCAGTGGCTTTCTCTGACCATTGCACCTTACTGTCTCTAGGAGGTTATTCTAAACTGCTGCTCAGCCACTGACATACTTTGGAAGATTGGTTTTATTCCACCAAGTCCATAATACCCCTTCGTTTTCTTTCTCTTAAAGCAGAACTCAAAGTTTGATGCTGAGTTAGCTCTGATTAACTGAAGTTTAACTGTAACTCAAGGGAGGGTGGAGGGGAATCCTTGGTGTGAAAGGGAAAAGTTTCTTTGATAAATTATTCAGATTATTTGTCTCTGCAACCAAATGCCCGGGCCAGAGGCAGAAAGTGGTATTGGTTGGACGGTGTCTTCCTCTCTCCAGACAGGATTTAGAGGTGGAAGTTTCTGTCGAAATCATCTCATCTAACCCTCCCCGTCTCACAGCTAAGGAAATTGAAGGCTGGGAAGGGAAGCGGCTGGCCCCATCACACAGTAAATTAGAGGTTTCAAAGCAAGTCCTCCAGGAGGAGTACTTGATAAGTTCCCCTTCTGGGAGGGTTAACTAGTTGCTGTCTATGTCGTGTGCCCAAAGCCTCCTCTTCACGGGCTAGCTCAGGTTCCATCAGCAAGGCCATCTGCTCACTGGCCTCCCCCCTGTGCATAATTCACGAGGTCTGCCTTCAGAGCTCTCACAAGCAATTGTGAGATATTCATGAACAAGTTGCTTTGCAGGCCTTGATCTGGTGACTGGTTGTCATTTGATACTCCAGGAGGAGATGGGGGGTGGGGGGGAGACCTGTGTCCTTTTGCCCTGCTCAGAGTTTTGTGTTGGAGAGGGGAGGGGGGTCTGTGTGGCCCGCAGCGTGGGTGGTCTTCTCCTCCCAAACGAGAGGGCAGACGGGCAAGGTGAGCTCTCCTCTAATTCAAAATCTTGAAGGAGATGCCCACTCTCTCTATGCCTCCTAATCCCGCTAATGAAGGGGGTCTGGGTGGGGAAGGCTCAGAGCTGTCTTCCTTTACCAGCTTGCAGGTCAGGGACACTTTCCCTGCATAAGTATCTCCCCTCCTGCTTTAATGGGGCTCTTGCCAAACCCACCTGGAGCCTGTTTACACTTCTGGCCCGTCCCACATTTTGGGGGTCGAACTTCCTTGTAGGAAGAGAAAGTTAGCTAATCACACAAGGAAATAGGGAAAGGCCCCTATGATGTAATAATACCACCACTAAAATATTTCTATTGTTATTTTTAAGTATGTGGTGCTTTAAAGTTTGCAAAACACCTCACACATTATCTTATCTAAGAGGCAATGATATGGCACACTGGATAGTGATGGGACCTGGAGTCAGGACTCAAACATTTACAAGGTCTGTTGATCCTAGGCAAGTCCCTTATCCACTATTTATTTGCCTCAGTTTCCTCAACTATAAATTGGGGATAATAATAGCACCTATCTCCCAGGGATGTCGTGGGTATCAAATGAGATAATAATCATCAAGCACTTAGCACATAGTAATTGCTATTTAAATGTTAGTTATTATTATTCTTTATAGATATTTATATGATTTTTTAAGGTTTGCAGAGCACTTTACACATATGAACTCATTTAAGAGGCAGCTAGAAGGCACGATAGAGATGCTGAGCCTGGAGTCAGGAAGATCTCTGTTCAGTTTCAGCCCCAGACATTTACTAGCTGTATGACCTTGGACAAGTCACTTAAACTCTGCTTATCTCAATTTCCTCAACTGCAAAATGGGAAGAATAATAATAAGAGCTACCTCTTAATGTTGTCCTGAGGATCAAATGAGTTAATATTTGTAAAGGATCTTGTATATAGTAGGCACTACATACATGCTTAATATATGGGAAATATTATATATTTATATGTAAATATATACATATATAAATTCTCATTATTATTTGTTCCTCAGAACAAAAAAAAAAGGGGAGGGGAAGGGGAAGGTGCTATTATTATCCTAATTTTATTGATAAGGAAACTGAGGCTGAAAAATATTAAGGGATTTGCCCAAGATCATCCAGCTAAGTCAGGATTTGATTCAAGTGTTAATGACTCCCAAGCTAACACTCTATCCTCCCCATTTTGTATATAGTACAAAAAGATGAGCTGAATTCAAATTGTATCAACATTGAATACAACTATTTCCAAAAAAGAAAATCAAAGCCACAGTTAGTAGAATTTCAGGAAGACTTAGAAGGGGACTTGGAACAAAAGCATTTTTTGCTCCTTTATTTGCTCACTTTTGTTGATGCCTAAGTTCCTAATAAGTATATTTTTAAAGGATGGGAAAAAAAGAAAAAGAAATAATAGCCAGTTTTTGATCTCTCAGATTTTCCAAGGGATTTCTCCCCCCTCCCCCCAATCCCTTTCTCTACCTTGATTTTATCATAGAATTACGGCTTTGTGAAGATGGAAAGGAATTTAGAACCATCTACTCAATCCAACTGGATTTGTAGTTGGGCAAAATGAGGCCCAGAGAAGATAAAAGACTTATCTTAATCACATATCAAGTTAGTAGCTGAGCTGAGGCCTCAGGCCTCCTCACTCCTAGGCTAATTATATGAACTTTGAGTCATTTTTTTCTGTCTCATCCTAGACCGAAGATGACTACTAGATAGTCTAACAAATCGATCCATCTGATGTTCAAGTGAGTAGACTGCCATTAGACTAGGTCTGGCAGGACATTTTCAGTCAAAACCTCAAAGCACTGGAGTCTTCAGGTATCCGAGTTTCAGGCCTCTGGCCAAACCTCTCTCTAACCCCTTTCCATTTTTAAGAGCACCATGACTTTGGTTTGGGACTGAAAATGGGGTGATCACCAGCTCAGAATGGCAGTGGGTGGAAAATAAATGAAGATTTAACCTAGCATAGCTTATAGTTCAAGTCATCAGTTTTTAAGAGAAATAAATACATGTTTTCTTAATATAAATCATTAAATTTGCAAATATTTTTTTAAAAATTTTCCTCCTAGGTGATGTGCTTTTCAACAAGGGTCTTCTTGGGGGAAAGACACCAATTTTAATGACTGATCCATTAGATGGCTAGTTTAAACTAACCAAAAACATCCTGGATAAGGAATCAGGACACTTGAAGTCTAGTCTCGTTTTGGTCACCAACACACTGTATGAACTTGGTTGAGGAACTTCTGTTTCTTCTCTAAGGGACACGGGCTATATGGTCTCATTCTGATTCAAATGGTGGGAATTTCAGCAGGGTAGGTAAACCAATGGAAGAGGAACAATGAATGGATCGAGAAGGGCTTCACCTAGCTGCACTTCAACCTTCTTTTCCAATTTCCTCTATCTGTCCAGGCCCTTCCCCACTCCCCTATCTAGACACATACCTTCAGCCCCAAATTAACTGAATCTAGTGTCCCAGCTATAATCACTACTTAGATTCAGAAATGGCTTGAGGGAAAATATTCTGGACTTAGAGTTAGGAGAGATCTGGATTGAAATCCCATGACTGACACTTAAAAGCTTTTTGACCTCAGTCACTTGACTCCCTTGAACCTCATCTACAAAAAAATGGTGATTATACTTCCTACTTCACAAGGAAAAGGACTTTGTGATCTCTAAAGTAATAAAATGTGAATTATTTTTTATCGGCCAGTTCCTTCAACTCTGGATTCTTGAAAGAAGGCTCTGTCCACATCACTTCTCTCCTGTCCCATCCTACCCCCTCAGAAAAGCCCAGTGAAATCTCAAGATTCTTGACAATCCTTCCCAAATATTTACATGCCCTCATTTTAAATCCCTTTCTTAGCACCAGCAAACATCTCTCTCCCCTTTAGTTCCATCCCATCTAAACATTCCTCAAGTTGCTGCCTTCCCCCTCTTAACACTTTAGGTGTGAATCAGCCTAATCAAGGTGTTTATCTGCTTCTTCTTGCCAAAACTCCTCTTCTGCACCTGCAAACCAGGTCACCTGAGCCTGTCTGTTTGCTGTTTTGTTTTAAGGAGAGAGAGAGAAACAGCGAGAGATTCCTGGCCATTAATCTTTCATGAAAGGTATAAACAATTGAACTCATGCTAACATTTGGAAAGCAGGCTTAAAAAAAAAAATCTAACAGGCCATGACTGAAATGATATTCCATAAGGACAGGGATACTGACTTTATTGGGGCTTTGGTGGGGTGAGGGTGGGGTGTGGAAAAGAATCCTGAGGTTTATATGTCTCAAAAATTTCAGCCTTTTTTTTTTGTAGTGATGTTGGTTCTGTTGAAAGCATAAAACAGTAGAAATTTCATTCATTCATTTGTGCATTTATTCATAAAGCATTTATTGAGCATCTGACTATGAGCTATTTCAGAATGGAAAAGAGAAAGGTCTTTGCCCTTAGAAAACTAGTTGGAAAAGACAAGAGAAGCACAAGGTGAAAATTAAAGAAAATAATTAAAGAAAATTTATTATGGTAGAAATTTTATTTAAGACTGGAGAACTGGGGGAGGGGGCAGCTGGTTGGCTCAGTGGATTGAGAGCCAGGCCTAAAGATGGGAGGTCCTGGGTTCAAATTTTGCCTCAGACACTTCCTAGCTGTGTGGCCCTGGGCAAGTCACTTAACTCCCATTGCCTAGCCCTTACCACTCTTCTGCCCTGGAGCCAATACAATATTGGTTCCATGACAGAAGGTAAGCTACTTAAAAAAAAAAAAAGACTGAAGAATTGAATGACTAGAGTTTTAGAGCCCTACATCTGAAGCCAAGAATACCTATATTCTAATCCAACCTCAGATACTTACTGTGTGACCTTGGGCAAGACAGTTAAATTCTGTCTACTACTGCTCAATAGTTTCCTCAATTGTAAAATGGAGATGATAATAATAGCACCTAATTCCCAGGGTTGTTGTGAGGATCAAATGAGATAAATTTGTGAAGTGATTAGCACAACGTCTAGTACACAGTAGGGTGTTTAATAAATGCTTGTTTCCATGACACATGGAATTGCTTCTTAGAAGTGGTGAGTCTTGAACCAGTTTTATTTTTTATTTTTAAAAGTTGTCATGGAAATAGATTAGGAGAAGAGATGGCATATGGAACTTTTCCATGAAGGAAAATTAGCACAATCATAGGCATGGAAGTGGAAATAAAGCAAGATGTAAACAGGAGTCAATATGGGAAATAGTTCTGATCAAGCAGAGTGCTATGTTGCAGAATAAGGAGACACAGGGATGGTAACTTATGGGGACCAAGGAGAAAGTTGCATATGATTAAAGGAAAACTGCATAAAGTTTCTGTTCTGATTTTGACATTTCAAGAATTCTTAGTGGCCTTGATCTCTTCTGCAATAGAAATCTGACTGGGGGTAAACTGAGCTTTGGGAAAGAGAAATCACATGGACTTCAAAAAATATATATTAAGACAACAATACGACTGGCTTCTTTCACTCACCTGGCTACCATTCTAGTGTAGATCCTTATCATGCCTTTCCTAAATTATTTTTATAACTTAATAATAGACAGTCTTGTCCCACATCCATTAGATTTTAAGTTCCTTGAAGGCAGGAGCTATTTTTTTTTTGCCTCTTTTTATATCCCCTGTGCTTAGCAGAGTACCTAACATTTGGTAGATCCTTAATAAATGTAGGTGGCTCAGTGGATGAAGAGCTAGACCTGGAGACGAGAGGACCTGGGTTCAAATCTGGCTTCAGACACTTCCTGGATATGTGACCTTAGACAAGTCACTTAACCCCAATTGTCTAGCCCTTGCAGACTTTCTGCCTTAGAATCAACACAGTATTAATTCTAAGACAGAAGGTAACGGTTTAGAAATATAAATGTTTATTGATCAATTTCTCTGTCTCCAATAAAACAACCAATTGATCAACAAGCATTTATTAAACAAATGCTTTGTTCCAGGCACTGTGTTAGGTGCTAGGGACACAAAGACAAAAGATGAAACAATTATTTCGCCCAAATAGTTTACGTCCTATTGGGGGAGAAATATATACATATAGAAGTATATAGAGAATAAATACAAAAATATGCAAGATAGCGGGGAGAGAGGGCACTAGCACTTATGGAGATCAGGAAAGGCTTCATAAGAAAGAGAGTACTTGAACTATATTTTGAAGAAAGTGATAGATTCTTTGAGATAGGGGTAATAAGGGAGGACATTTCAGGCATACGGGACAGCTAGGGCAAAAGCAGAGAGATGGGAGATGAAGTGTCATGTTTGAGAGAAGACTGATTTAGCTAGACCATAGTGTGAGAAGGGGAATAATGTATAATGAAGCTGGAAAGATATTGGAACCAAGTTGTAAAGATCTTTATAAGTCAGACTTTGTATTTTATCCCAGAAACAATATGGAGCCATTGGAGTTTTTTTGAATAGGGGAATGACTTGGTCAGATCTGTGCCTGAGGAAGCATAATTTGGCTATGTATAAGCTTAATTGAAGTAGAGAGAGACAAGGCAGGGGCACCAATCAGGAAGTTATTTACATCATCCTATGCAAGAGTTGATGAGAGCTGATTTTGTGCATAGGTTGAGTAAGTAAAAATTCTTTTACTCATTAAAGTTTTCATTTGTTGGACAAATTGGGTCCTATAATAATATTACATCTTTGGAATATAAAAATTTTGACAATGAAACATCCATATTCTCTCACCTATTTTTCAGGTTATCAAGGGAAACATCATGATAAGATCTGCCTCCACAGTGAGTTATGTGAGTAGAGAAGACAGATGGAAGAGATGTTGTAGAGGTACTCATTGAATATTTGAAATGAGAGTGAGGAATTAAGGATATAAACTAGTTATGAATTTGAGAGACTGGAAGAATGGTCATGCCTTTGACAGCAAGGGAAGTTTTGTAGAAGAGGAATTAGGAGGGGAAAAATAGGTTCTGTTTTAGACATGTTGAGTTTGGGATATCTTTGGAACATCTCATTTTGAATGTTCAACAGTAGTTTAATAATGCTGGATGAAAACTCCAAAGAGTATCCAAGTCCAGAGACTTAGACTTGATTTATAGATCTGTGAGTCACCCACATAGAAACAATAATTAAATCAATCTATGGGAATTGATGAGGTCACCAAGAGAGAATATATCAAGAGGTAAAGGCTCAGGTCAAAGTTTTGAGTATGATATGGGAGATGAACCAGCAAAGGCAACTAAGGAATAAGTAACCAGAGAAGTAAAAGAAGATGCCAAGGAAGAGAGGATGGGCAGGAGTTTCAGACAAATAAAGGAGCTCACAAAATTGAGTTGAAGAAAGACCTTCAAATTTGGCAATTAAGACTTTAGTAGCTTTGGAGAGAGTAGTTTCAGGTGAATGTCGAGGTCAAAAGACTAAGGGTTGAGGAGTGAGTGAGATGAGAGAAAGTGAAGATAGTGAGGACAGCTTTTCCTAGGCATTTGGATGAGAAATTAAGAAGAGTGATAAAACCATAGCTTGAGAGTATGGCAGGTTTTTTTTTTTAAAGGATGGAGAGACTTAGACCACAAGAATGAACCAGTAAATTGGAAAAGACAGAAGATTCAGGGGATGATGGGAGGAAGGCTGATGGGACAATTTGTTGGAGGAAATGGGAGGGAATGGAATAAAATGCACATGTACAAGGGCTGCTCTTGGCTAAGAAAAGGGCCATCTCATCATCTAAGACTGAAAAAAAAAAAAAAAGGAAGAGAGCCACCAAACAGATATTCTCTTCTGCTCAATAAACTCTTATTGGTCCCCAGGCTCATTTCCCATTACCTTCCTTCACTTAGTCAAACTAGCCTTCTTAATGATCTTTGAACATGAAGTTCCATTTCCTACCTCCACATCTTTGTACCTATTGTTCTCCATGTCTGGAATACATCCTTACTCACCACCAATTCTTAGAATCACTAGTTTCCTTCAAAGCTCAGCTCAAGCACTGCCAGAAGCTGCTAGGTGGCATAGTGGATAGATACTGGGCCCAGAGTCACACCCACTGTTTGCCTTTCATTTTGAAGAGGATCAGTGACACCAGGGTATAACAATTCATCAGCCTCACTCTCTCTTCCAGAGTCACCAAAGTCCAGTGTCAAGACAAGAGTCAAGAGATATGGAGATGGCTATAATGCAATGGATGATCTTGGCCTCTTCAATATCTGACCAAGTTCTAAGCATTCCACAGCATCTGCTTCAGTTGGCTTCAAGGCTGTTGGAACAAAATATTCTCATCTGGCCCTTCTACTGGGGAAGCCTTCACGTGCTTGGGGTAGACATCAATCCTAACTCATCCATGGTTTTGAGACTTGTTAATTACCCTTAAACTGGTTTAGCCCAACTTTGGAGATGATTTTACTGGACTGTAGTTGTTGTACATGCTACAACTTCTTGGAGCCACAGATGAGAGTTGGATGAAAGGTAGACACCAAAGGTGGATGAGCAGCCCTGAAAAGAGCTCAACAAATCCTCAAACCAGAGGAACTAGTCCTCCCTGAACACACTATCCAGCCTGGAATCACAAACAACACCTGATTTCCAATCTGACTTCAGACACATACTACCTGTATGACCCTGGGCAAGTCACTTCCTCTGTCTGCCTCAGTTTCTCCAACAATAAAAAATAAAAACCTACCTCATGGAATTGTTGTGAGGATCAAATGAGATAATATCTATAAAGAGATGAACACATAATAGACACTATATAAATGTTTATTCCTTCTTAAATGAGGGCTTTCATGATCCCACCCTAACTGCTAGGACCCTTCCTTCCCCCAAAAAATTACCTTGGATTTATTTTGTATGTATTTTGCACAGAAAGAAATCCATGCGTGTTTTTTCACCCAACAAAATATAAGCCCCTTAAAGACAAAAACTATCATTTTTTATTTACTATCTCCAATGCCCAGCACAGTGCTTTGCACTGTATAGAAATGTTTGTGGATTGCTTGAATAAGTTAACGTTCTTTTGCTCATTAAACTTTTCATTCATTAGATAAATCAAGTCCTATAATAATATTACATCTTTGGAATATAAGACTAATATTATAAAAATCCATAGCAGAAGAGATAGGCTGCATAGAAACATTTACACTCTCTCACCTCTTTCTCTTACAACCAAGGAAAGAAAACAGTTGTGGCAGCATCCACCTCCATGGTGAATTAGCCTGGCATGAACACTGTATTCTGACCTGTGGCAACTGATTTGTACAAGATTGTGGCAGCAGGGGGAAGCCAGAGTCAGAGAAATTGTAGGGGTATAAACTGAAGATCAAGGTCCCTGCCCCCCCTTCACCTGACTTCCATTTCCAATGAACTACAGGGCCAGATTAGGGAAAGGATTTGGCAGTGTGAAGAGGCAACTCTAGTGCGCAGAAGCCATCATGAAGATTTTTTAATAACGTGCATATGGAAATATTCTAGAGCAGGTATTAATCCCCAACAAGAGGACATGACATCACCCTTAAGAAGAGAAGTAATAAGATACCATAAATATGCAAAACAACACTCCATTAACCTGGCTAACACCAATAAATTGCAGCATGGGGGCATAAAGTGGGGAAGGGATGATGAAACAGTCTGTATGCACACAGCCAGACCTGTCAGGCACACTGCATAATATTATTGGGGTACATTGTCAGAAACGGGAGCAGGAAGAGAATCCTTAAAGAGAAGTTGTTGATTTCTTGCCTGGGTAGATTTATAGGCAGATTTAAAAAAAAAAAAAAAAAAAAAAAAAAAAAAGGAAGAGACCAGAGTTGGGAATCAGGAGACCCACCCTCTAGTTCCAACCCTGTCTTTTCCCACTAAGTATCCAACTTTAAGCTTGGATAAGTCACGTCATGCCCTGAGACTCAGTTTCTTCAATTGTCAAATGGGCATAACAATACTCATTAATGAGGATCGAGTAATAGAAATTATTACAATAATCTCATTTATGTGATGTCTTGTTCTGAGAGAAGAAAGGAGAATCTTTATGTAAGTCTCCCTCTGCTGAAAAGTGGAAAATTTGCATGTGCAAATTTAGGGAATTTTCAGAAAGGAAGGTGAGACAGAAGACAGAGACAGGAAGAGAGGAGAGAGAGAGACAAAGGAGACAGAGAGAAAGACAGAGACAGAGAAACAGAGAGAAGAAAGAGACAGAGAGAAAGAGAATATCCCATAAGATAACTGACGAGACGGACAGCTAGTGGCTCAGTGAATAGAATGTCAGGCTTGGAGTTGAGAGAACCTGGGTTCAAATTTTACCTCAGCCACTTCCTACCTATTTGACCCTGGACAAATCACTTAATCCCCATTGCCTAGCCCAGACTCTACTCTTCTGCCTTCAGTTCCAAGGTAAAAATTGGAGGGGGGAGGAAGAATCATTGCTCAGAATTGGGAATCGAAGGATTTTACTTTTGGCCATGGGGCAAACATATGTCATTGGTCACATCATAAAGAGTATTTTATGGAAGTGTATGGCTAGGTCTGTCGGTAGAGTATCACCCTGCAGTTTTAGGGCTTGTCTCTGACACTACCTCTGCAATCTTAGGCAATCACTTAAATTAAATGACTACTTAATCTCCCTGGTCCCCAGATTCCTCACCTATAAAATGAGGAGTTTGGACTAAATGGCCTCTGTGGCCCCTCCAAGCTCTAAATCCAGAATCCTATGCTATAATGCTAAAGAGGAGGGCCCAAATTCCTGGTATCAGAAGAGCCACTCCCCTCCCTAGAACCATCCCCCTCCTGCTACCTTACTACCCACCTGAAATGTAACCCAAACTCTAACCCAGCTCCCCAAGTTCCCTGAAGTTCAGCTGTGCCCCCCCCCAACCCTGACCCAGCTCTAGTGAGTCAATGATTTCCTCATTACTGAAACACCCATGGTGTTCCTTAATTACGTTTAAGTTACTTCATTTCAAAGGGATGTTCCATGATAGATGGCTCCCTGCACTGGATCTTTAACCAGAAAGTCTCCAATGACCTTGACTGCTATGTAAATCTCACTAAATCCTTTCTTGTGGCTGGAGGGTGGGGGTAGGGCAGGGGAAGGAGCAAAGGCCTGCCAGGCTTGAGCTGTGGGGTCTTTGCCAGGCAGAGAAGGGAAGGTATTTTACTGTGAACACAAAGAATAGCCCACCTTGAGATAATCCCCATAGTCTCTCTAGCATAGAATTATATCTCTGATGAAGCAAGAGGGGAGCTCCTCTCTGTGATCAAAATTACCCCCCCCCATCTCAATTTCCCTTGGTAACCACATCTGATTCTAGAATATGACAACTGAATATCACCTCTCATTTTACAAATGAGGAAATGGAGGCCTGGAAGCAACTAGATAGCACAGTAGAGGTCTGGAGACAGGAGGTATTAGGTTCAAATCTAGTCTCATACATTCCTTAGCTGTGTGACTCAGGGTAAGTCCCTTAACTCCAATTGCCTAACCCTTGCCACTCTTCTGTCTTAGAATTGATAATAAGTTAGAAGGTGAGGATTTTTTAAAAAGAAGAAAAGAAAAATGAGGCCTCCACCCCCATGAATTTATTTAAATTGCTTAGCCTCTCAGTGCCCCTAGGAATCTCTCTAAGGAGTGGCAGATTTGCACTGGTGGAGGGAATTGACTAGGTAGATGGAATCACAGGTTTGGATACCCTATACATACATGTGCATGCACACACAAACACACACAGACACAACTACTACTATTACCACTGTCAAAAAAAAAGAAAAGAAAGAAGGAGACAGCTAGGTGGCTCAGTGGATTAAGAACCAGGCCTGAAAATGGGACATTTTAGAAAGGAAGACAGAGAGAAAGAAGGAAGGAAGGAAGGAAGGAAGGAAGGAAGGAAGGAAGGAAGGAAGGAAGGAAGGAAGGAAGGAAGGAAG
>NC_058131.1:272633408-272721829 GCF_016433145.1 Gracilinanus agilis | reverse complement strand
GAAGAGAAGAAAGGGAAGGGAAAGGAAGGGAAGGGAAGGAAGGAAGGAAGGAAGGAAGGAAGGAAGAAAGGAAGGAAGGAAGGAAGGATGGAAGGAAGGAAGGAAAGGCTTGGCTCTCTATCCACTGAACTACCTAGTTTCACCTAAATGGCAAATTTTTCAAGAAGGAAAGCCCTGGGCTAATGTGGGTACACAGGAAGGAGATTTGAGTCCTGATTGGCTAGAACAGTGATTCCCAAAGTGGACGCTACCACCCCCTGGTGGGTGCTGCAGCGATCCAGGGGGGTGGTGTTGGTGTGTTTATCTTTCCTATTAATTGCTATTAAATTTTTTAAAAAATTAATTTCCAGGGGCCTGAGTAATATTTTTTCTGGAAAGGGGACAGTGGTAGGCCAAAAAAGTTTGGGAACCACTGGGCTAGAAGAACATTGAACAAAATGTTGTACATCTGTAGCTGGATGGAGAGACACTTCAAGAAAGGACCATGAGAGACACAAACTGAGGAAGAGATGAGACAACAGACTTTTGAATGGTAGACTGTGGCTCTAGAGCTGCAGACATATCATCAGGTAGACCCCACAACATGTTCCTTGACTTCCAGCACTGCAGCCCTAAAGAGCACATTCCCCTCGGTGAGATTATTCCCTCCTTATTTTAACTGAGATCTCTTGCTCCCAGTTAAAGATCTCATTTACTCTAATGTAGTCTTTGGAATATTCTCCTTTGTATAACCTCCACATTTCTTCTCTTCCAGAAAAGAAAACAAAGAGTATTCTGGAACTGTTTTACCCACTAAGGCAGTGATTCCCAAAGTGGGCACCACCACTCCCTGGTGGGTGCTGCAGCGATCCAGGGAAGTGGTGATGGCCACAGGTGCATTTATCTTTCCTATTAATTGCTATCAAAATTTTTTAAAAATTAATTTCCAGGGGGCTAAGTAATATTTTTTTTGGAAAGGGGGCAGTAGGCCAAAAAAGTTTGGGAGCCACTGCACTAAGGTTTAGGGTTAGTGGAATAAACTCAGGGCCCTCTAGAGGAGACCTGGGATAGGATTTCCCTTGGTCCCACCTCACTTTAAACCCAGAATAAACAAGGTTAGCTTGGCAACCATACTGCATTACAAGTGGCCAATCCAGGCCACTTCCACAATTTTATTAGCAAGGAGAATATGGAAATATATGTCAGGAGGAAGTGGCTGGAAATTTAAGTTAATGAGCTTGTGTTTTTAAGATGAGGAATAAAGAGCAAGTAGTACATGAGAGGATTATGTGTCATTAATCCTGAACTTTGGAGATCTTGTTGAACTTTATCCCCAGCTCCCTACCCTTGCTTTTTCACCCCAAAATGTTTAATCTAGCCTTGCAAATAGTTACTGGCCCAAATTCGAGGGACAGTAGTCATCGCTTCTGGGTTAGCAGAAAAGAATGCTTCTTGTTACCTGTGCTGGTTTTGTTCTATTACCTACCTAGAGAGTCTGAGGAGAGATAAGCTCTAAGGTTTCATTCTATCATAGATTTAGAGCTGGAAGTGACCTTAGTGAAGATATCTAGTACAACCTCTTCATTTTACAGAGAAGAAGCCAGAGATCCAAATAGGGCAAGTAATTTGCCCAAGGTCACATAACTAAAAGGAGTGAAGGTGACATCTGAAAGTCAGCCTCCCTGACTTCGAATCCAGCCCTCCCTAGAACTTTGTGTTCTTATTGATTTTGGTAACTGACAGTCAATCTTGATAGCTCTTCTATGGATTATATGTGGCAATGTTTAATGCCAAGATGGCTTCTCCCTATTCATGCTTCTTTCTTCTGTCATTTAACATATAGGCTTAAGAACTGAAGAACTCAGCTCCAGACAGACCTGACCAGCTCTGTTCTGGAAACTTATTCTCCCAACGAAACACCAACCTATGTGTCTTTGAGAAGTCATAGATACTCTCTTATGTTCATGGAATCCTAGGATTCATTGAGAAAAATAAAGTCAAATTAATGCATTGTTGGTGTTGTGAACTGATCCAACTATTCTGGAGGGCAGTTTGGAACTACGCCCAAAGGGCTATAAAACTGTGCATACCCTTCAATCCAGTAATGCCACTACTAGGTCTGTATTCCAAAGAGATAATTAAAAAATGGAAAGGACCCACTTGTACAAAAATATTTAATGGCTGCTCTTTTTGTGGTAGCAAAAAACTGGAAATTAAGAGGATGTCCATCAATTAGGGAATGGCTGAAACAAGTTGTGGTATATGTTGGTAATGGAATACTATTATTTTATAAGAAACGATAAGCAAGATGATTTCAGAAAAAGTTGGAAAGATCTGCTGGAACTGATGCAGAGCAAGAAAAGTAGAACTGGAAAAACATTGTACACAATCACAGCACTTTTGGACAATGATTATCTGTGAAAACTTGGCTACTCTCAGCAATGCAATGATCTGGGACAATCCTAAAAAGACCTATGATGGGGAATGCTATCCACCTCTAGAGAAAGAACTATTGGAGTCATCTTTCACATCAGTGTATCTTTGGTTTTATTTTGGGGTTTGGGTTATATATGAGTGTGCTCTCACAACAATGACCAATATGGAAATGTGTGTTGTATGACAAAAAAAAAAATGAAAAAAAAGAAAGAAAAAAATACAGTAATATTTGCACCCTCAGTTCTGAATTTGCTGAACTATCTATCTTGCAAGTGTGTTTTCCTGCTATACGATATGTCCTGGACAATGGGTAGTAGTAGTAATAATAATTTTTAAACTGATATTTATGTAGTACACTAGGACCTTCATAGCTGCAGAAGATATGCTCCAAGACCTACTGATGGCTGAAACCACAGATATAAGCCAACACTTACTAACCTCAATATATCTCTCTCCTTGCTCCTGCCCCTTGGCTTGGATTGGTGGCCTTCCACCACCTCTGCACACAGGCACACACGCACACACACACACACAGGCACACAAACCCTTCAAAAAAGTGAAAGTGGAAGCAAAAGAGACTGCTGCTGGGAGGAGATGCAGACAGACTTTCAGCACAGCCTCCAGGGCTCAAGTTGGCAGCTCTTATGATTTTTTGCCTCCTAATTGTTTCTCCTGCCTCCAGTCTCTTCCTTCTCCAGTTCCTCCTTAAACAGCTCCCAAATAAATTACCCTCAAGGACAGATCTGACCAGGTTCACTCCCCGGATCAAGTAGCCTCTGTGGCTCCCTATTGCCCCTAGGATAAAAATACAAACTCCTTTTTTCATTTAAAGCCCTTAGCAATTTGATATTAGCTATACTAACAATTGTGCACTTCCCCTTTCATATTCAACTTCTAGGAAACTTGGCCTACTTCTTGATCCTTATAAACAGAGCCCCACATCCAGTTTCTGTGCATTTCTATGAGTTACAATGGCCATGCAGTGCCTCCCAACTCTGGAATGCCCTCCCTCCCTCCTCATTTCTATTTCTTGGAATCCTACTTCCATTCAAGTCTTAGTTGTCACAGCTTACACAAAGAAATTCCTGATTACCTCCTAGATATGTGTTCTGCCTCTCACCACCACCAACAACAATAAAAAAAATCACTGTGTATTTACCACTGTGAAGGAGAAGTAAAATCAGTAGACTACAAGCTCCTTCTAAGAAATGGTCCAAATGTTCTGAAGAGCACTTTGGAACTATGACCAAAAAACAATTAAACTCTGCATACCCTTTGACCCAACAATAGCCTGATTTGGTCCATACTCCAAAGAGAAAATAAGAGAAGAGAGGAAAGGAAAGGAAAAGAGAGAAGAGAAGGGGAGACGAAGAAAGAGGAGGGGAGGGGAAGAGAGAGAAGAGGAGAAGAAAGAGGAAAGAAAAAAAAATTCATAAATACAAAAATATTTATAACAGCTCTTTTTTTGTGAATGCAGAGAGAGAAACTGAAGAGAAGCCCACCAGTTTGGAAATGACTGAACACGTTATGGGATCTGAATGTGATGGAATACTATCATGCTATAAGAAATAATGAAGAGAACAGTTTTGCAAAATCCTAGGAAAACTTCTATGAACTGAAACAGTGAAGTGAAGAGTATCAGGAGAACAATGTATATAATAACAATATTATATAGACAAACTTTGAAAAACTTGGGAACTCTGGCCACCAAAATGACCAAACACAATTCCAGAAGACTCATAATAAAACATGTTACCCATCTTCTGAGAGAGAGGAGATGAACTCAAAATCCAGATTGAAACATTATTTTTTTTTTTTGGACTTAGCCAGGGTGGGAATTCATTTTGTGTAACTATACTTATTTGTAATAGCGATTTTTTTTTATTTCTCAAATGGGATGGTAAGAGAGGGAAAAAGCAGATCATTTGAAAATAAAATAAAATGTAATTCTTTTAAAAAGAGGGAGAGGGAAGGGAAAGAAAATGAATCATGGAAACATGGAAAAATATGTAAAAATTAAATTAAAATAAAATAAAAAGAGTAGGAAAAGGAAGAAATGTTAGTTTCTTGAGAACAGGAATTGTATCCCCTATATCTAGTATTAGTAAATAATTTATGCAGGGTGGAAGCCATTACAAATGCTGATACAATCAAAGTTAATAATCTGCCAGTTCGTGTTTAAATGGTGCTATGGTGAATGGCACATTGATAGAAAAAGCAGACCAAGTTGTTGTTTGCCAGAATTGTCCAAACTGAATAAGACTTCTGTGTGACCTAGGAGGAGTCAGCACCTCTTTAGGCTTCATTTTCTTGTCTGCAAAAAGATCATCTCTGTCTACCTCACACAAGTATTATAAAGGACAAATGAGATATTGGAGGTAGGAAAATGCTTTGAAGACCAGGAAGTGACATCGAAATGTGAAATTTTTTCATCACCATCTTGGAGGTTAGAATTTAGCCCCACCAAAAGTGATATTGGTGGAGGAATTCCAGGGTCAGGCACATATTTGTGGGGAAGATGTCTTGAACAGTAGTCCCTGTGCTTCTCCTTGTACTAGATGATCCTCTATCCTTCTTTTGAGTAGAGCCAACCTTGAAGTGGGACCACCAAAGCAAGTGAACCTACAGGGATGAAGAAGAGAAGGGGGAGGTGAGTGGTGATGGATCACCATCCTTACCTCGGTCAGGAAAACTCTGGCGTATGAACTGGACCTACAAGTGACCCCCGTGGGCTGTTCCTGGCCTGAGGAGATTAACGACAAAGTCCTGTCAATAAATCTATAAAGAGCCCAATGCTCATGATGAACCCTGGAGAGGAAATAGGTAATAGTTAATATGGCTTGGATGGGCTCCCCAACAGGGACTCAGAAGGAGGAGCTGGAAAGCCAGGCTGACCCTTGTTAATCTTACCAGGCTATTGGCACCTCTCTGCAGCCTGGAATTTGCAAGCCCCCAGGGAGCAATGATTTCACAGTCAAAGGGGTGTCTCAAAAAAGGCAAAGAGAAGAAAACACTGCTCTGAAAATGGGATCATTTTTTCAAATGAAAATTGACATTTTTGTCTGAACTCTCCAACCCTTAGTAATCAGGCTAATGGCCTGAGGCTGGTGGGAAAGGGAAGAGCGGGAGGGTGGGCTATGTCAGCCTGATGGGTCTATATTGAGTGAGATGGGTGGGGGAGGAAGGAAGGCAAGGGCATGAGAGAAGAATTAATTCCACAAGGTTCATAAAATCATAAAATCAGAGTTGGAACGGATTCTAACGGAATATTTACTCCAAGCTCCCAGCCCCATGTAAGAATCCCTTCAACATAATCTTAGACAGATGACCATTTAGCTTCTGCTTGAGCATACCCAGTGACAGAAAGCTCAAAAACCAATGAGCTTGCATTGAAGCTCTTTCTATTGATGTGTCCAACCTGTCTCATTGTTGGACAACCCATAGGATCATAAACTTAGAGTGTAAAAGGGCCTTAAAAGTCATCTAGTTCAATCTTATTTTACAGATGAGGACACTGAGACACAGAAAGATTAAGAGACTTTCCAAAGACTACACATCAGAGTTTAGATTTGAACTCAGATCCTTTCATTCCAAATCTTCCTATCTTCTTTTTTATTCCATCATTCTGCTCCTCTAAGAACTTTAGTTGTTAAAAAGTTTTTCCATTGTTATTGTTCATTCATTTTAGTCGTATCTGACTCTTTCTGATCCTGAAAAAGATACTAGAGTGACTTGCCAATCCTTTTCCGACTTATTTTAGAGATGAGGAAACTAAGGCAAACAGGGCTTAGTGACTTGCCCATCATCACACAGCTAGTAAGTATCTGAACTCAGGGAGGTGAGTCTTTCTAACTCCAGGACTGGCACTCTATCCTCTGCACCACCTAGCTGCCCCAAGATTTTTCTTACCTTAAATAAAAAAATCTGCCTCTCCATAACTTCTACACATTTAAAGTACAAGGTCCTACAATCCAGAAGAATTTATGAGAAAGAATGCTATCCACATCCAGAGAAAGAACTGTGGGAGTAGAAACACAGAAGAAAAACATATGATCAATCACATGGTTTGATGGGGATATGATTGGGGGGTTTGACTTTAAATGATCATTCTATTGCAAATAGTAATAATACGGAAATAGGTTTTGAATAATGATACATGTACAACCCAATGGAATTGCTTGTCAGTTCAGGGAATGGGGAGAGAAGAGGGGAAGGAAAGAACATGAATCATGTAACCATGGAAAAATACTCAAAAAAAATTAATCAATAATAAAAAAAAGTACAAGGTCCTATCCTATCCTTGAAATGGTACCACCAAAGCAAATGAACCATAGAGATGAAGAAAAATGGATTAGGTGAATGGTGATGTACCACTATCCTTACCTCAGTAAGGAAAAATCTTGTCTTAGCTCTATCCCACAAAGTAGGACAGGAGAAACAATTTCCACATGGCAGCTCATCACTTATTGGTCAACTTATCCTGATTCAAACTGGCTCTCTTAGGTTCTACAATGCTGGCATATGGTGTTCTTGCCCCTAACCTGTAGAGTATACTCTCTTGGTCCTTCATAGAACAGGAATTTTTAAACCTGGGATGCTGAGCTTTTAAAAAAAATCTTTATAACTATTTTTCAATATAATTGGTCATTTTGTAATCCTATATACTACATTTTATGCATTTCTGAAGAAAGGTTCATAGACTTCACCAAAATACCAAAGGGGTCCATGACATAAACCTCTCTCAAAGAAGGTCATATAGAATGTTAGATATGAAAAGTTCCTCCAATTCAATTACTTCCTTTTATAATCCGTAATTGGGCAGCTAGGAGGCAAATTGGATAGAGGGCTAGGCCTGGAGTCAGGAAGACTCAGTTCCCTGAATTCAAATCTGGCCTCAGATACTTAGTAGCAGTGTGACTCTAGGCAAGTCACTTAGCCCTGTTTGCCTCAGTTTCCTCATATGTAAAATGATCTGGAGAAATAAATGGTCAAGAAAACTCCAAATGGGGTCACAAAGAGTCAAACACCACTGAAAAATGACTCAATAATAACAATCTGAAAACGACAAAAAGAATAATCTTGGAAACTGAGTTCTGAAAGTGGCAGTGATTTGCCAGTGATCTCTCCCCAAATTCAAGCCAATGAAGGCATTTTCCCAGACCAGCAAAGACTAATCTTCCCAGGGAAGCAACTGTAAGGTGATCACACCCTGCCTGACTATGATATCCAGAAAGAATCCATCCTGCACTTGAAAGGAGGTGTCTTCCAAGTTTCTTTGAAACTTTTGTGTCATTTCACTGCACTTTTCACATTTCACAATTGGGATGCAGATCTTTGTGAAGACCTTGACTGGTAAAGACCATCACCCTTGAAGTGGAACCCAGTGACAATATTGAGAATGTCAAGGTAAAGATCCAAGACAAACAATGCATTTCCCCAGACCAGCAAAGACTGATCTTTGCTGGTAAACAGCTAGAAGATGGACATATTCCATCTGACTACAACATCTAGAAAGAATCCACCCTGTACTTGGTCCTGCACTTGACATAAAGTGTCTAAATTCCCTCAAGTTTCTTTGAAGCTTTTGAGTAATTTCATTGAACTCTTCTTTCAATGAAGTTGTATTCCACTCCCATCACCAATGCCCATGATTGTTCAGCAAATCAACGCTAAAACCAGCTTTAGAATCCTGATCTTTAGGGGCAGCTAGGTGGCTCAGTGGATAGAGTGAGGTCAGACCTGGAGTCGGGGGTCCTGGATTAAAATCTGGCTTCAGACACTTCCTAACTGTTTGACCCTGGGCCCTATCGCCCCATTGCCTATCCCTCACTGCTCTTCTGCCCTGGAATCAATAAATTGCAGGTAAGGAAGGTTAGGGAAGGGCTTTAGGGAAGGGGAAAAAAAAAAAGAATACTAATCTGCATACCATTTCTAACCAGAATGTGGAGTTGTCCACAGAAAGGGGGTGTACTGATAGAAAAGATATTGAACTCATGCCAAGAGAACCCAGGAAGAGACATCAAAGTGAAAGGGAAGAATAAGCAAAGGAAGGTGTATTTTTCCTACTGAGAAGCGGAATAAGATTAAATCTCTCTTAAAACCCAAATACTCTCTCATCTTCCTTCTGTCCAACTTCAAAAAATCCAGGTTTCAATATTAAGTTTTAACACATCAGCTGGTATATTTTCATGTCTAAGATTCAGTAAATAAAAATATAACCATTTTCTTGTTCATTTGTAGGGGAGAGGAGGAAAAAAGTCACCTTTGTCTTCTATGAAAATATATGCCTGTTTCTTGATATCTCTGCAGGGGGTTCAGTGTTATAAATAAGAGGTATAAAGGGAAGAGAGCCATTTCTGTTGGTCTGGATTTCCCCTGATGCTTCCAGCCTCCCAGGCTGGGGGAAGTCTTTATGGTTTGAAGCATTGGTCAGCCCCTAAAGGTCACGGTGCTGGAGCCTGGCCCATTATGTTTTGGAAAAGAAGAATAATATGTTTTAAATTTTTTCAGTTTTACAACCTGGAGACAGGCCTATAAAGTGGAATGTTTCCTGGGGTGGGAGGTGGGGGGGGGGCAGGGGTTCTTCCCTTTATTAGGAAAGCTGCCCAGCTCTAGTACAAAACCTCCTGCACTCCTCAATCAGCCTTTTGAAAATGTATTTTGGGCTTTGCTTGTCCGTGAGCTATGACTGGTGAGTTACTCCAGAGGGATTTCCCCCCACCAGCTCGTAGAATAGTGATCCTCTGCCCGATGGCTTTCTCATTGATCTTCCTGCTTTTTTAAAGGAAATTTTATTTATATGGGTTTTCTAGTCATTAAGTTAAAACCAGTAAAATAGAGCAAAATCAATATATATAGGACAGCACACACCAAATTCCATATTACAATGTAAAACAGCCAGAATGTACCGCGTGCCGGAGATTAAATTTTGGGAGGGAGGCGTCTTAACAAGCAGGAGGAATAACTTATACAGGAACATAGATATGGCCTTCTTGATTTAAGGGGATTCTGTCTCTTCTTTTACTGTTTTCCTGGCACTGGGGAATTTCTTCTTTATTTAGGTGGTAACTGTTGGCCATGCAATGATCTGAAATGGGGAAAAGGTTAATATACCTCTTAACCTCCTTAAATGTGAGCTCTCCACATTGCAGCTGGCAGGGGTATGTATGTGTTTGTGAGAGTGTGTAACTGTATGTGTTGAGGGAGATTCAACCTTTCTTTGAAAAGGATGAGCACAAAATTTATCAGGAAAAATTAGGTCAAGGACAAATTTAGGAGGAGCTTTTTTTTTTTTTTTTTAAGTTCACATATATTTGTGAGAGAAGAGAATAGGCTACAAGAAGAGGAAGGAGATTTCCCAGCCCACTGGGAATCCTACTCTGTCTTTAAGTATCTTCTTGGACAACTCACAACATGCTTCTCTGTGACTTTGTTCCCTCATCTACAATATGGGTAAAAAAATACTTGTCCTAGTGCTCTCTCTCCTTACATCTTCCTACTGCCTTTCTTGGCTTCCTTCAGGACTCAGCTCAAATCCCAAGTCCTTCAGGAGGCCTCATGATCTCCATGCCATTATATTTGACATTATCTTTCATCTACTCTGTGTTATCTTCAGTGTACAACGTTCTTTGCAAGTCACCTTTCTCTTAGAATGTAAGCTCCTTCAGGACAAAAATCTTGGATTTTTTGCCTCTTTTTACATCCTGAGCATTTAGCTCAGTGCCTAACACATACTAAGTTTTAATAAATACTTGTTTATGATGTATTTTAGCTCTATAATTCCATTAAAAACTACTATATACACCAAACTACTATAACAACCAAACTACAACACCCATGGAACTATAAACCTAGAAGGTTAGAAAAAAAGGGTCTTTTTGTATAGGTGTCTATCTTTAGGGAGAGAAATATATAAACTATCCACAAAAATGAGTTGTTGGAACAGTTAGGTGGCTCAGTGGATAGAAAGTCAAGCCTGGAGTTCAGAGGCCCTAGGTCTGGGAAGCAATGCTTAGTGTCAATTCTAAGACAGAAGCTAAAGAGACTGGGGGGGGAGTGGTATTGCACAGGGGGAAGAGAGAGAGTTGTCTTTTTTTTAATGCCAGAGACTGATTGTGTTAGAAAATACACAGAAGTTGCTTCCTTTATGCCCTTTGCTTATAAACATCTCCCCAGAGTTTCTGAAAAGGCAGTCAAAAAACTCTGAAAAAAACAAAACCCACAAACCAGCACAAACTGAAGGCAAACTCACATCAAGATCTTGATTCTTTTTTATTTGTTTTTAAACAGAGCCAAAGAGAAAATGGAAATCCATTGCCCCAAGAGCTTGAAGAAAGGAACTGGTCTTCAGTTTGGCTAATAATCATTTTAGAAGCAGCTTTCTCAGATAGTATGTTGGAAAACAAGTTGAGCCAAGAAGAATGTGGCTACAAAATAGTTGGCCTTTTCTGCATTATCAGTCAGTGTAAAAAGTCAGTTTTTTAAAAATGTAAAAAACAAACAAACAAAAAACCCTTGTATTTTTTTAAAGAAAAAAAAAAAAAAGAAAGAACAATCTTTCCCCATGAAAAAACAATCAATAAGACTACAACAAACAAGAAGTATGGGGTTTGTGGTGGGTTTATTTTTGTTACCTTTTTTGGAGGGGGATGGATGCTCTAGACAAACTGCCTGATTTCAAAATTTTTGATACTGCTTTCAATTTTTCTGACCCCTTATTCTTAAGCTCCTTAGTTGGTTCTTCATCTATGTCATGTTCACTAACTATAGGATTCCCTCAGGTTCTATCCTGGGCTCTCTTTTATTTTTACTCTATGACGTCTCCCTTGGTGATCTCATTATTTCTCACGGTTTCCATTATTAACTTTATACCAAAGATTCCCAGATCTATGTATCCATGATCTTCCCTGAACTATAATTCCAATTATCTAATACCTTTTGGACATCAGATCTAACCATGTTAACCCACCCTGACTTAATAATTTCCAGTAGCTTTCTATTAACTCCAGTATCAAACATAAAGTCTTCTGATTGACATTTAAGCTCATCAAAAAAACCTTCCCTTTCCTGCCCCCAAGAAGCTTACATCCTAATGGAGGAAGACAACACACAAAAGGGAGTTAAAAAGTGGGGTGAGGGAGGTACTTCCATGGGGATATGTTGTGGAAGTCCAGAGAGTCAGAAGCAGAGCCAAGAAGAGAATGAATGTTTGTCAGCCTAGGCCAATGATGGTGAACCTTTTAGAAACTTCATAACTTCATGCCATGACCCATCCCCCATTAACCCACACAGGGGAGGGAGGAAGCTCTCCCATTGGGCTGCTGGGCAGAGAGGAGGAGGATGTGAAAAAATGTCATTGGGCATGATGAAGAGGGGGAAAGGAGCAGCTCTTCCTGAGTCCCTCTGCCTTCCAGGAGTGGAAGTGGGGGGAGGGTAGCACACATACCCACAGAGAGCACTCTGCATGCCATCTTTGGCACACATGCCATAGGTTTGCCATCACTGGCCTAGGCCCTTCCCCAAAATGGAAAACCTGGAAAGAACTCACCAATGGATGAAAGCAGCTGGCAAGGTGAAAGATATTCCAGGGTAAGGAGGCTTCAGGCCATAAGGGAAGTTCCAGAGTAAAATGGCAGAAGAATGAATGAGAAAACAGGAATGTGTAAAGGAGGTGGGGTCATGATCCCACACTCCCCTTCCCTACCCCAGCTCACACCATAAAGTTCTACTATATTAACCAGGCATAGTACTTGTGACCCCTTTTTAAGTTGTGAACAAACCTTTGAGTCAAGATAGGGAGAACTAGGGATTTAGATGGTCAAACTCTACAGGGACTGCAAGCTAGAAGTTGCAGAGGAAACTCTTGTAGAAAATAGAGAGGAAGAAATTTCTCTTTCCCTTCCCCCAAATCAGTCATTTAGATTTGAGGGGGAGGTATTGGTCCAGTAAGGGAAACTATCCAGCAGGAAGTAGATATATGCACTCTAGAAAACCCTAGACATAAGAGATAGTTACCCAAGGAAGAAAGCAGCTTCAAGGAATATGATTCCTAGCAGCAGAGAAGAGACTCAAACAATGGAGAGGGCCAGACATATGCTGGGAACTTAACTAAGTAATGCATCTCTCAGAAATGCATCACTCTGTTGAAAAGAAAATGCAACTAAACAATCCCTTTGGAAAAGATGCTATGTTTAAGGGTGACTATGAGTAGACTCTATAAAGAGAGAAAGATTTCCAGGCTCTACAGTATAAGGCATTTATAAGTTCCCTATAAAGGGCCTTCACTACTGTCATTCTCCAATTCTACTGTTTGAGCCCATTCTTCCCTTGGATGCTGTAAGTGTTTTTGTGAGAAAGTAAGCTCTATAGAGGGTCTTTAAAGGAAATCAAATAATGTTGATTTTGGAGGAAATGTTTTACTATAGTTTTTACTATGCCATCTTAGTAAATACTTTGTTGTGTGCTAATTGTGTCTACTGGCTTATTGCTAATGAATAGTATTTTAGTGAGGGGGCTCATGAGCTACAGTGGTAGGTAAAGCCACCCATAGAATTACCTTGAGAATCCAACTAATGGGGAAGCTAGGTAGCTTTAGAGGATAGAGTTCCAGGACTAGAGTCAGGAGGACTTGGGTTCAAATTGGTCTTGGACACTTCCTAGGTACTTCCTAGGTATCTGGCCAAGTCACTTAACCATTTGCCTAGCACTTGCCCTTCTGTCTTAGAGTTGTTACTAAGGTAGACAGTGAGGATTAAAAAAAAAAAAAGCCAAGATAGCAGCCATTCTCTGGGAGCCAAACCCCAGTTCGAGTGTAAGTTGGAAGTAAAAGGAAGAGAGGTCTTCAAATGAAAGACATCAACAGGTATGAAAACCCCTGGGTCAGTTCTGTATAAGTTAAGTTAACCTAAAGCATCTAGTAACAAGCACTGAGTACCCCAAATAGATCTCAGGATAGATATTTCGCAATGTAGCATCGATTCCAGGTAGGGATAGGTTTAAAAAAAAAAAAGGGAAGGCTGGGGAGTGAAGCACATGTATCTTTGAGCATTAGAAATAACACAGTTGAAATTATATTGCTTTAAAAAAAATAGGGTCGCAGAATCAAAAAATCTAGAGCTGAAAGGTACCTAAAATCTAGTGCACTGCTCTCATTTTATAGGGGCTGAGAGAGGGGGAAGTGACTTGTGAATGGAATGACCAAATAGGAAGTGACCCAACCAGGATTTGATTTTAGGTTTTCTAACTTCAAATTCAGTGCCCTTTCCACTGGTCTAAGAACCAAATTGCCTCATTCTGGCAAAATATTTTTTTAAATGGTTTCATCAACATGGTATTTTTCAATAGGCAGCAGGAGAAAAATGGGTTATTTTGCAGCAGAAATAAATACATTTAGAAGTTTAGTGTATCATATGTCCTCCTCTTGAGTAGTTTTTTCCATGCATCTGTCAACCAAGCCCCTCCAGATGTTTTAAGATTCTTTAATCCAGGCAAAGGATTAGTGTTAAAGGAAAAATGGGTTATGTAAAGATTCTTATCTCCTTAAGAAGCAAAGCATGCTTTGCATATTGTATAAACAGCTCACCATCAAAGCCTCCTGCTCTTTAAAGTTAGTCAGAAGGCCCTGGCTAATGTCACCAGATTCAGAAAGGGGTCATTGCTAAGAACAGTGTAGTATAGTAGAAAGAACCATGGATGGAGAAGGCAGGGTCATGGATCTGAATCCTAGCTCTCTGCCACTGATTACCTTTGTGGCTTAGGACAAGTCACTAAATGTCTCTGGGTCTTGGTTTCTCTTGCCTTTATTTATTTTTTAAACCCTCACCTTCCATCCTAGAATCAATACTATATATTGGTTCTAGGGAAAAAGATCAATAAGGGCTAGGAAATGGGGGTTAAGTGGTTTGTTTAGGGTCACACAGCTAAGAAGTTTCTGAGGTCACATTTGAACCCAGGACCTCCCATCTCTAGGGCTCTGTATCCACTGAGCCACTCAGCTGCTCCCTCCTTTCCCTTTAAAATGAGGAAGTTGCTTTATAGAATTAGAAAAAATTATTACAGAGTTCATCTGGAAGAACAAAAGATCAAGAATATCAAGGGAACTAATGAAAAAAAAAATATGAAGGTTGGAGGCCTAGCATTACCAGACTTCAAATACTATATAAAGCAGTGATCATCAGAACAATATGGTACTGACTTAGAGATAGAAGGATGGATCAGTGGAATAAAAGGGGTAAATGGCAGTAGCAAAATAGTGTTCAATAAACCCAAAGATCCCAGATTTTGGGACAAGAACCTACTATTTAACAAAAACTGCTTGGAGAATTAAAAAACAGTATGGGAGAAATTAGGTCTAGATCAACATCTTACACCCTATACCAAGATTACCTCAGAGTGGGTAAATGACTTCAATATAAAGAGGGAAATCATAAACAAATTAGGTGAACATAGAATAGTATACCTGTCAGATCTATGGGAAAGGAAGGAATTTAAGACCAAGCAGGAGATAGAGAATGCTAAGAAATGTAAAATGAATAATTTTGATTATATTAAATTAAAAAGTTTCTGTACAAACAAAACCAATGCAACCAAAATTAGAAGGGAAGCAACAAATTGTTGAAAAAATTCATAACAAAAACCTTTGACAAAGGTCTCATTTCTAAAACTTATAAGGAGCTAAGTTAATTGTACAAAAAAAATCAAGCCATTCCCCAATTGACAAATGGTCAAGGGATATGGGTAGGCAGTTTTCAGATAAAGAAATCAAAATTATCAATAAGCACATGAAAAAGTGTTCTAAATCTCTCATAATTAGAGAAATGCAAATCAAAACAAGGCTAAGGTACCACTTCACACCTAACAGATCGGCCAATATAACAGTAAAGAAAAATGATAATTGTTGGAGGTGTTGTGGCAAAATCAGGACATGAATGCATTGCTGGTGAAGTTGTGAATTAATCCAGCCACTCTGGAAGGCAATTTGGAATTATTCACAAAGGGCAATACCACTACTACTACTAGGCTTGTATCCAAAGAGATAATATGGAAAAATACTGGTAGAAAAATATTCATAACCACACTCTTTGTGGTGGCAAAAATTTGGAAAATGAAGGGTTGTCCCTCAGTTTGGGGAATGGCTAAACAAATTGTGATATATGATAGTGATGGAGTACTACTGTGCTAAGGAATGATGATCTGGAGGATTTCTATATGAACTGGGAGAATCTCAATAAACTGATGCAGAATGAAATAAGCAGAACCAGGAGAACATTGTACACAAGAAAGTGAAATATTGGGGAACAATCCAATGTAATAGACTTTGCTACTAGTAGCAATGCAACAAGCCAGGACACTCCTGAAAGACATGGGAAAGAATGTTAACCACATTGAAAGAAAGAATTATGGGAGTAGAAATGCAAAAGCAAAATACATGACATCACTTATCACATATATATAAGTATGTGATTTGGGGTTTAGGCTTTAAAAGATTGCTCTATAGCAAAAATGAAACTGTTCCAGAAGATGATGAAGGTGTAGACTACAGGCAAGTATAGACAACTAGCAGAAAGTGCACGAGGGGACAAAAGCAGCAGAAGAGAAAGGATTGAAGAAAAGACAAGACAAAGATCTACCAGCCCAGAGGGAAAGCTGGATAAAAAGCTGCAAGAACAGAAAGAAGACAGAAACTTTTTAGAGAGCTGACGTGGACATCTAAGTCACTGAACTCTGTGAATATTTGTACATAGCAAGAGGACAGATGACAACCGGGACATATGTAAGAATAAAGCATGCCGAAAATCGAAAACATACTTATTCATATGTTAGGACATGCAACACAAACACAACACGGAAGAAAAAAGGGATAGGATCAGTCAAAATGAGAAGTGGATTTTCTGAAGAGGATTTGTAAGTATCACATACAACACCAACATAAAACAGACTACACAAATCATAAAATGGAAAAAACATTTTTAAGGACCCCATGTACATAAATGGGTGTCTGTTTTCAATGGAAAATATGATGATAAATATGTAAATATTTAGTTAGATCCATAAGGTGTTAATTGAATAGAAAGATCGATAGATTTTTCTACTTGATTAATATCAGGGCATAGGTAAAATTGAAAATTGTTGTATATGTTATACATAAGACCTGTACATACTATAAATACTTGTAACATAGGTTTCTTGTAATTGTATCTAAATAGCTTGTACATATGTATCATAAATTATAGATAGACCATGTATAAAATAGGATAAGGAAGTTAGTTATAATGTTATTGTAACATTTTAGTTGTAGGGTTAAGGTTTAATATAGGTGGTATATTAAGGCTGTTAGACTTGTTAAGAATAGAATTTAAACTGCATTTTCAGAAAGAGTTTTTCCTTTGACAAAGTTTCTTGTGAAAGCTACAGTTAACATTGTGTTTAATGGAAGATTTTATAGTTAAGTGTTATTATAGCATGTTGATAGTCACAGATATAGTCACAGATATCATAGATAGTCATAGATAGAGAAATTTCTGTATTGGGTTAGTGTCATAACAATAGTTAGCAATAGTATTAAGAATAGTGGGTTAGGAAGTTGCAATTTGTTTTACAGAAACTTTGTAATCGTTATGTAAACCCTGTCCTTACCCTATTATCTTTCCTGGGGAAAATCCGAGATAGGGGATAGTAAGGTAGCAATAGCATAACATAAGAGGGGGAATTTGTTATTTTGGGGGTATCACAGGCAAGTATCCAAAGTTCAGGAATTCAAACTAGGATAGTTCAGAATGTCGTGAAAAGGGACAAACTGTGACAAGGAATTTAGGGAAAGAAAGTCAGGTGATAGCAAAGGGGGATGGAATTGGATGCATTTACGAAATCTCCCTGTTTAGAATTCTAGAAGTAGGAAGTCTGAGAATTCTAACAGCCAGGCTAGGCAGTTAGTTGGAGGCTTGAGGGACTGAAGCCAACCTCTGAGCCCCAGCTCTGAGCCCCTGGTGATCTCTAACCTTCCCAAAAACCATTCATGCTTCAATTCTATCATCATCTGAAAGCTGCTGCCTGATTCGTCTCTACTACTGCATATGAAGTAACCCAAGAGGAGAAGAAGTTTTGAACTGCTTAAGGGGGCCTCTGAGGGGTTTTTCTCTCAGAGATGAACCAGATCACTTCGACTCCAGTTTCCTGAGCTACAAATCTAATTCTAACAGGCTCTAACTCCTGTGTGGGTTTTTAGTTAGGGTTAGACAGTTAGCAAAGGAATCCATAGAGAGAGTAGGCCAGGCCTGGCCAGGCAAAGAGTCTTCACTGAGAAGACAGAAAGGGGATATCAAGGTAGACATTTTTAGTGATAGAGATTCCTCCTCAACCCACCTGCCTAATAGCCTTTCCTGATATTTTCCTGAATAAACCCCTGGTATTTTAACACACAATCAGATCTATCTGTATTGGCCTAGGGCTGAGGGCAATGCCATCTTGCTCTCAGCCATTGGAGATAACAGCCCCATCTGTTGAGGTCTGCCAAATCCTTGCCACCCGTTACAATCATCATTAATAGGGTCTCTCTCTCACTTAACACAAGTGATAACATTTGTACAACCCAGTGGAATTGCTTGTCAGCTCTGGGAGGGGGGAGAGAAGAGAGAGAAAAGAAAAGGTATCATGTAAACATTGAAAAATATTTAAAAATAAAAATTAATTTGATTAAAAAAAATAAATCAGATGAGAAAGCTGAACTAGATGAAACCTAAGGTCCCTTCCAGCTTTTAAATCTACGATCCTAAAAAGCCCTGGTCTCAAATAGTAGTAATTGCCAGCAGCATCTTTGTTAAATTTGTTTTTTCTTTCAAAGATAATGAACATTTTTCTTGTAGAGTAGGGACTGGAAGCTGGGGGTCTGTGTGATACTACTACTATTACTGCTGCTACTGTTGCTGCTACTGCTGCCACTGCTGCTGCTACTGTTGCTGCTGTCACTGTCACTGTTGCTGCTGCTGCTGTCACTGCTGCTGCTGCTGCTGCCACTGCTGCTGTTGCTGTTGCTGCTGCTGCTGCTGCTGCTGCTGCTGCTGCTGCTGCTACTGCTGCTGCTACTGTTGCTGCTGTCACTGTCACTGTTGCTGCTGCTGCTGCCACTGCTGCTGCTGCCACTGCTGCTGCTGCTACTGTTGCTGCTGCCACTGCTACTGTTGCTGCTGCTGCTACCGCTGCCACTGCTGTTGCTAATGTTAACTGTTGCTGCTACTGCTACCACTGCTGCTGCTACTGCTACCACTGCTGCTGCTGCTGCTGCTGCTGCTGCTGCCGCCACTGCTACTGTTGCTGCTGCCACTGCTGCTGCTGCTGCTGCTATTACTGATGCCACTATTGCCATTACTACTACTACTACTGCTATGTTATTCCTACTGCTGCTACTATTATTTCTGCTACTGCTGCTGTTACTAGTACTATTAATAACAGCTAGCATTTAAATAGCATTCTAATTTTTATAAAGTGCTTTACATATATTATCTCACTTGATGTTTTTGAAGCCTAAGCAGCACATGAGGATGGGGCCACTTAGCTAGATGGATCAGTGGATAGAGAGGCAAACCTGGTGTTGATTGGACCTGGCTTCAGATTTAGCTTCAGATACTTCCTAGCATAATGGTTTAAAAAAAAAGATTCATGGGAGTAAATATATAAAGTGAAGAGGAAAAAGTTTACTCTGCCTCCCTCACCTAACCTGGTGTTCCCAGAACCTGGATTCAGGTACTTTAGGTTTAAGGGAGTTTTACCCCCGAGGATGTTCTAAAGTGGATCAACTGCACAATCAGTAGATATCTTGCATATTTACTGTATTCAAGACACTGAGATGTGTACAAAGAAAGATCAAACATGTAGCTGAAGAGAGGGAATATCTTTATGTGAAAAGATAACTAATGTAGCATCTGAGGACAACTCCATTCACATAAAAGTGCCCCCCCCCCATATGTGAGCCAATGTGCTCTGTGGTCCACATTCCCTCATAAGCATAGTTCATTAACCACTATAGTGTTTAATTTTATTGGTCAGCCAGAGGTCAAAATTAGCACAGCATAGTAAAGAAAGTAGTTAATATTCCTCTCTTACATCCACAAACCCAGCAGCATACTCTCTCACCAATACTTCTTACAATCAGTGAAGATATTGGATGTTCCTAGAAAATGTGTGAAGGGGACAAACACATAGGGAACATGTATGGCTAATGCACACATATGAAAGGACAGTTTTTGCCTTGGATGCTGTAAGACATTTCTTCTGGTGGTATCACTGCATTGTTTTTTCTGAACTTGCTCTCTGACCCCTCCCTTTCTGTCTCTTCCATCTTCTCCCCCAACTCCCATAGCGGCATCTCTGCTGTTCCCCACTTCTATTTCTTTTTTTTAACCCTTACATTCTGTCTTAGAATCAATACTAAGTACCAGTTCCAAGGTAGAAGAGCAGTAAGGGCTAAGCAATTGGAATTGTGACTATCCCAGGGTCACACAGCTAGGAATGTCTGAGGTCGAATTTGAACCCAGGTCCTCCCAACTTCAGACCTCACACTCCACTGTGTCACCTAGCTGCTTCCTCCTCTCCCCCATTTCTACTGGGCTGTTTCCATTGCTGCCACCTTCTGGGCCTCAGCTGAAATCCTCTGAAGTGGTATTTTTTTCCCTATGAAAGGAGAAATTGGGTCTGCCATTTCTCTTTTAGGTTAGGGTCCAAAGAGAGCTCTTCAGCTCTTTTGCTTGTAAAACCAAGTCTTTCACATACCCAATCATAGTCTCATTTTTCATTTAAAATTTTTCATTTATCATCATGAATCTGTAATCCTAGTTGGTCATTATGCTGATAAAAGTTCAGCACAATAGTACTCCATCACATTTATATACCAGAAGTTGTTAAACTATTCCTCAATTTATGAGTACCAACCTCAGATTCCCTTTCTTCGACATCTCAAAAAGAACTATAAATATTTTTGTACATCTTTAGAATTTGTTTTGCTTAGGACTAATTCCTAACTTAATTTGCCCTCTCTCTAATTCTTCTTCTCCCCTTCTCTTCTTTTCCTCCTATTTCACTATTGCCTGAAATGTCTTTATGTACTCAACTATGTGTGTAAGTATATATTCCTTCTTTTTACATATATATATATATATACATATATATATATTCCTTCTTTTAATGGGTTCAGATGAGAGTAAAGTTTGTATAGCTTTCTACTTGTACATACTCATTATGTGAGATCATTCTTCCCAAGTTTCCTTTTCCTTCCCCTCCAGGGTATTCTTCTCCCCCTCTTTCCATTCTTTTCTTAGATTGAGACATAATAGAATCATTCCTAGGCCCTGTCTAATCAAATTCCCTCTATAAACACTGATGATGATAGGGTTCAGAGGGGACAGTGTATCATCACCCCATATTTGAATATAAGCAGTTTATCCTTTAGTCCTTTTTCATTGTTCATTCACGTTCACCCTTTCTCATCATTCCTGTATTTGTACTTCAAATACTCCACCCACCACATGCACTACTCATTTGCATAGAAGACTCAAAGTCATTTGGCATTATTGAAAAGTGGCCCTTCCAATAAAGGTGACTGCTCAGTGTTTTCATCAGGAAAGGTTGAAAGTCCTTCATTTCATTACCGCCACAGCCCCCAGCTTCATCGTATCATATTCAGTTTTGCTGGGTAAATTTGTTTTTTCCTCCAAAGAAGAAGCTTTTCAATTACTAGAATATTATTATTCAAGGGCCAAGCTCTTTGTAACTAACAGAAGAGAGTCAGCTAATTAATATTCATAAGCCTATCTTTAAACTTTCTTCCTCATATTAGGAAGTTCAATGCCTCTGTCCCAAGCCTCAACTTGACTTAAAGTTAGAAAATCTCCCTTAACTATGACATAAATGAAGAGCTATGAAAAAAAAATAACCCTACCTTACCCCTTCATGGCAGTGGGAGATCCACAAGTGTTACATATTACACATGTTTTCAAGCATTTTCATTATGTCAATCTGTTGTGCTGATTTTTTTCCTCTGCAAAAAAAAAATACTATTTATTACATAAAATGGCTCTAGGAGAAGGGGAAGGAGAATACTGCGGATAACTATAATGATTTATAAAACAGAAGACATCAAGAAAAACTTATTAAATATAAAAAAGAAATTAAGAAAGAAGAAAATTTCCTTTAAGAGTCATCAGTTTCCAATGGTCAACCTGATTTCCTTTCAAATAATTTCAGAATTCACCTTCTAAGAAATGCCAAAAGTCTTTGGGTATCCTTGGAGAATGAAGAGTGTGTGGTAATGGAGTGGGGAGATGGTAGAGAATAATAACAAAATGAACAGGTGATCCCATTGCAATCTTCTATTTTTTGTGTGTAATAATTCTTTGTCAAATTCCTATCTTTGCTATGTATAAGTAGCTGACGACAAGCCTCCCAGGACTTGAGCTACCTACATTAAATACAGTGCCATATATAGATGCCAAAGGAGCAGCATATAGTTAGCACTATAGGAAATAAGAGGGAAAAAAAGAGAAAAGAGAAAGTAAAATGTTAGAAGAGAACATTCCAGGTTAAGCAAAGTGCACAAGTTGGAATATGAAAGGATTTCTTACCTATCTAAGCATTAGAACATAATTAGAAGTCCTAACCAACAAGACAATTCAATTCAAGTATTCCAGGTCAAAGGAGGGAGAAATCAAAGTGTTTTTTTCAGCCAGTATAGTATAGGGGAAAGAGGAATGGACTTGAAATCTAAAGATCTGGGGGTTCAATTCCTGTTCCAAAGCATGATACAACTCATTTAACATCTCTGGTCCTCAATTTTCCTATTGGCAAAATGAGAATAATCTTTAAAAAAATATTTTTAAACCCTTGCTTTGTCTTAGTAACAACACTAATATAGAAGGACAAGGGCTAGGCAAATAAGGTTATATGACTTGCCCAGAGTCACACAGCTAGGGAGTGCCTGAGGCCAGATTGGAACCTAGGCCCTTCAGACTCCAGGACTGGTGCTCTATACACTGTGCTATCTACTTGCACCCAAAATGGGAATAATCTTCCCTAACCTATTCACTTGAGTTGACATAAATATAACATCAATTGAGATAATGGTAGATGAATGAAATTACTTCTGAAACTATTTAGCACTTTATTAGATATGAGATATTTTATTATGGTTATAATGATCTTTAAAATGATACTGACAAGCAATCAATATTCTGTGGTCCCTCTGAGATCTTGACATGAGACTGTTTAAGACTGAGAGAGCAATGAGGGTGTATTTTAGCCAATGAGAACAGAAAATAAAGCATCTATTTTTAAGTATCAGTGTTTCAGATAACGAGAAGGAGGAAAATAAGTGTAAGACCTGGAACTCCTAATATTAAAGGGATATGTTCCAGTCCTTTCAAATTTTAAGAGAGAGAAATCCCTAAAAGAGGGATACTGGAGAACAAGACTCAGAACCTAGGATTCAAAGGTGCACTTGCATATTGACATGGTTACATTCAAAGTTATTTTAAGGTTCTTAATAATGAAGGATCACCTCAAGCTGCGGTGCCCCAGATGTTCCAGGATATTTTAATCTCACTGGGGACCTCAGAGGCATGTTAAATCCAGCTAAAGAAGACAGTGGTATTCTTCTGAGGAGGAAATATGAGGATATTTCTGTCTAGAAATGTAGCAACATTTTTTTCCCTGTTTCTCTTGCCTCTCTAAGTGATCAAAATATTAGCATACCTAGGCCTCAATTAACCACACAAACAGTGAGGAAAAGTATCATGAATAACCTCTGCTAGTGGATATTCAAAGCATTATTTATTTTTGGTTTTAGAATATAGCCTTGTGAGCTTTGAAACAATAGATTTCCTTTTCTAATTATATTAGCATTTTGAAGAACATGCATTCTCATGAATTTTTGTAATGTAATAGACTAGGTTCATGCTGGATACCCTCAATGAGAAGAGCCAAACAACTAACTCATTGAACATTCAAGAGGCAATATATCCCAAAAAACTAGAGGACCCAACCCTGTATTTTCCAGCCACATAGAAAATGCACAAGTGAAATGGAATTTTCTCTTGTTGTTTTCAAAGCCACAGCAAGAGTAATCACATTAGGATCATAGGATTTAAAATTGGAAGGGACACCTTAAAGATCATCTCATCATTTTTATAACTCAAGACAAAACAAACCCAGGAGGAAAATGCCATATTATATATCCTCTGGTCCAAACATTTCTGAAAGTTTGCCCCACCCACTACAAATATACAGCCAAGAGAGGACCTTAGAGGTCATCTAGTTCAACTCCCTCAGTTTACAGATGAAGAAACTGAGGCTTAGAGAGGCATGCAAGTAGTGTCAGGGCTTGAAACTGAGAGCACTATCCACTGTAGAAGGATAAAGACTAAAGAGAAGGATCTACTATTTTGCAAGCCATGAGGGCAGGAAATAGACAGCCTTCCCCTCTGTTTCCCTACAGGTGAATTCTCTAACTGGAAACTAGATGAAAAAGGGTATAGGAATCGTCACTGGCAGAGTATGCTGGAAGGGCCACATCTTTATAATCTAATTGAGAAGCATTGTGAGAACATATACATTCTAAGTGCAACATGAAGCAGATCTTCTTCAATAAAAGAATATTTGACTGAGGGGCGTTTGGCTGGTTTATTTCTACCGCCTGGAATTCAGAAGCATACAAGCTAGAGGTGTTTGGCAATAGAAGTCCACAGGAAAATTAAATCAATTACTGAGACTAATAAAGAGCTCAAGGTTTTTAATTAAACTAAGCTTAATTAAAATGGTGAGAGCTCATGCTCTTTGGATGCTCTGTATAAGACCCTAGAGGATTGTGACGCTTCTGAGTAATTTACACAAACTGGATCAATCAGTGTTGGCGCCCGGAGTGAGGAGTTTGTCAATTTTACAGCATGAAATACTGTACAGCAATCAGCCACCTCATAGACCAGGCTGACACTATGGAAGCAAAGGGAAGCAGAATTACTGAGCAGATGCTATGGCTCCCATCCTCCTCCCTCCCATCCGAAGGCACTGTGGAATTCAAAAAGAGTCATCTGTTTTCCCTAATACAAATAAAGATAATTTTAAAGCAGAGTACTAGCAATTAAGCAGGATAAGACATGGTATTATTTGTGGTAGGCATCTCAGAAGAATGCCTTCAGGGGCAGCTAGGTGCTTTAGTGATTATAGAATCAAGCCTGGAGTGTGGAGGATCTAGATTCAAATCTGGCCTCAGACATCTCCTAGCTGTTCAACCCTGTGCAAGTCACTTAACCCAATTTCCTAGCCATTACTGCTTTTCTGTCTTGGAACTGATACTTCATATCGATTCTAAGACAGAAGGTAAGGGTTTTAAAAATAAAAAGAATAGCCTCGTCATTTCTCCAGGTTGGTTTCCAAGAACAAAATACCCTTCTCTCACCACCAGTCACCTCTCCCATTAGCTCTCTGAAGCTCTTTGAAGGCAGGAACTGTTTTTCTTTTGTATTTCTATTGCCAGCATTTAGCTTAGTGCCTGGCACATAATAAATACTTAATGATTGCTTTTTCATTCATTCATCCACTCATGGCATCTTAGAACTGGACCTTACAGGCCATCTAATCCAACCCTCTCGATTTACATATGTGAAAGCTGAAGCCCAAAGAGGGTAAAAGATTTGCCCAAGGTCACAGAACCATGAGATTTAGAGTTAACCTTAGAGATTATCCAATTCAATCTCCTCATTTTAGAATTAAGAAAACTGAGGTTTTAGTGATTTGCTCAAGACCACCCAGATAGTAAGGAGTAAGGTTTTTTGACTAAACCTAGTGTTCTTTGTATCACAATGGTTATCTCAACTTTTAAGGGAGCTCAAAGGCCAGCTAGGTGGCTCAGTGGATAGAGAACCAGGCCTGGGGATGTGAGTTCCTGGGTTCAAGTCTGGCCTTGGCCACTGCCAAGCTGTGTGACCCTGGGCAAGTCACTTAATCCCCATTGCCTAGACTTACTGCCTAGGGACCAATACTCAGTATTCTTTCTAAGATAAAAGCGAAAGGTTTTAAAAAGAGAGAGAAAGCTCAGAAATTATCTCTTGGATTCTAATCCATGGGCCCTCAACACATTTCTATCCATAAATATTTACCTTCTCCATCCAAATGTAGACAAACTGGACACCATTTTCAAGTTTATGACTAGAGAGGACATTAGGTTTAGAACAGTTTGTTTGAACCATTTCAAAGTCCTTTGGAAAGCAAAAAGGCACAGTAAAAAAAAAATGCCTATAATAGAGCTTCATGCAGATTTTAAATGGAAAAAATGACAAGACATAACTACTATACTCAGCCATTTGAACAGAGCTCACATATAAATCTGGTTATTTTACTTTTTGGTGCAAGTCTTCAGTCACTTTTCTGTGCAAAGAACTTTCTTTTGCAAACTCCTCTCCTCGACATTCAAGATTTTCCATAATTTGACTCAACTCAATTTTATTTCTCATTATTCCCCTCCACACACTCCTACCAAACCAGATGATTCACCATCCTTGACCTTCCAACCTCTATACTATCACTCATTCCCTGTGAACTAAAATACCTTGTTTCCCCTTCTTTACTTCTTGAATTTCTATCTGTTCTCCAAAATCCAACTCAAATGCTACCTCCAAATGTGAGATTCAATCTCAAGTATTCTGAATTCAAATCCAATACTCTTTTAATATATCATACTGACCTCTACATCTTTATTGACCCTCATATCTCTACCATCTTCTTCTATGCCCTCTACTAATCTCCAACATGCAAACCCTCAAAACTTAAGAAAATTGGTTCTGGGCAAGAATATTCCCCATTACAAATAACAAAATCTCTCTTTGCTTGTATAAGGTTCAGATATCCAACAGTTACCACAAAAAAGATAGAAGTAGAGTATTTCATTCCTTCATATTTTTTGGTTTATTTGTGTGAAGATTTCATTATCTTTGATCAAAATTAAATAAACATACATTAAATTTCTACAATATGTAAAGCTTTGTTCAGGATAGACAAAACACTTATATAAGATTAAAGAAAAATTAAACTACTGGGAAATGTATTTTTCTTTTTATCAATAAACTCCTAAAAAGAGGAATATCTTAATTATCTGTGTGTCTCCCCCAGTACCAAACAAAGATCTCTGCTCATAGTGAGCACATAAAAATATATGTGAATGAATGGATGAATCCACATTGTTACTACTTTTCACCACTGTAAAAAATGTAGAAGTTGTTGACTCAACTAGATATTTATACACTGGATCTTTACATTTGTGTCTCTCTGCATCTGTCTTTCGGTGCCTGAGTCTTTCTGAATCTTCGGTAGTCTCCCTTATCCCAGTTCTATGATGAATTGTTTGGAATGATGTTTCCATGAGATGCTTAGATGCTAAAGCTTTCCTACCAAGACATCAGGAATCAAACAACACAATAAAAAATAAAAAAAATAAAAAATTCCACCATAATTGTCTGATCTATATTTATTTCATAACATGCAGAATTAATAGGATACAGGAGTTACAGCAACCATGGCAACAGAATGCAGAAAGGCTTGTCCTAGCAAATAAATGAATTCATAAATAACCACAAAGTGCTGATATAAACAGTCATGGGACCCTAATGTAATGCTAATGCAATTCAAGTCTTCTCCTTTCTCCATGCAGTGTTATAATATTAGGGATGCTATGGTTTGCACTGTGCTACAAGTGTCCTTCAGGAGATAATAGAACTTGCTAATTGTAGCTGGAAACCTGAGGTATGATTGATGAGTCCTTTTGTTGTTTATCATCTTGGAGCTCTTACTAACCCAACATTGCCTCTAGGAGAGTTTATTTGTTGTTAACAACTAAAAGATAAGGAACAGATGCAGATGAGGAAAGGAGCACCTTCTGGGATGCCTGGGCTGCCTGCCTTTTATGCCTTGCAGTTAAATCTTTCCAACCAGAGTCCTCTGCCAAGCATCAGAATGCAATTGCTTTGGTGGTGGGGGTGGAGGGAGGGCCATTGAGCCATAATGCTTTCCGTCTTCTGTGTTCCTTGTCTTCTTTTTCTGGTCCTACATCTATAACTTGAATCATAATCATATTGAGATTATTTATAAATTCAAGTGTGCATCAGCTAAATTGACCAGGAATTCCCTGTGAGGTCCCCCTCACCGAGTAAATTACCTTATTCCTTAACAAAAATGTGAAATTATGGCATTCGAATCAAGAGTTAATACCTAGGATAAAATGCATCTCCTTACTAGCATCGTTAAAAATTAGCTGCTGTTGATATACACTATTTCTCACATTAGCCAAGCCAAAACTGGAAAGAAAAGATTAGAATTTAAAGTTATGAATCCTGGACCTTCTTTTGTCTCCTGCTGGAGATTCCTATATCCAGATCTCAAGTTTCTGTAATTTCAACTATTGGGAGGAATCGACAGTTAATACTTCAGACATTATTGGCTAAGCTTTAAATTGTCAACTTTTAAGGTTATTATTAGAGAAGCCTCCATCTAAGAAATACATTTTGAGATATAATATAGACAAAACTCAGAAGAAATCCAGAACTTAAGTTCTCAAGCTTCTGTGAGAAGCTTTTTCACAAAAATTTACAACCATTTAAATCTTAAGCTATAGCATTTCGTGCCAGGAGGAATTTTTCTCTATTTTAATTGATCCAAAGCAGTTACCCAAAACTTAGATATAACCCTGGAGTTTAATAACCTCCACTCCAAAACCAAAAACATACCCGAGTATGGAGGTTGCAGTAAGGCTGAACTGAACCCCATTTTAGCCAAAACAGAAAAATGCTTAGGGTCAGTATTAGGCAACTTTTGCCAACCATGTGCACATCTATAGTCCAAAACCCCCACAGGTACTTGGTCCATAAGTTATTGACAAATACTCTGCAGCGGGACTTGCTAGGGCACACACAAAACCATGTTGGCCCATGAACCCCTAATTAAAGATTGGAAAGAAAAATTTCCCAAATACACGAGACCCAAGTTCTTTGTTCAAGAGTTTCCACTTACCCATCCAACCTGCATGGCTGAGTCTGAACTGGAACTCAAGGGGTTCCCATGGGTACCGCACATCTGGAGTCTGCTAAGCAGGTGGCCTACGCAGTCAGAACTTCGAATCTCGGTGGGACCTCCAAATATGTCAACCTGGAAAAACACAGAAGCACTAAAGTGGTCAGCAAAGCCAAATCTTTAATCAGGAAAGAGATAGGTCCATAATCATCAGCCATTAGACAGAGCCAAGCGCCAAATACTTCAAAGTCGAAACCCTGGGGCTCGGGGGACAATAGCTCTGAGAAGATCACTGTGCTAGATGATTCTACCTAAATGGCCTTATTCCCCAGACTCACTTTCTTAGTGATCTCTGAGTGTCTTTCTTTGAATGAGCTGACATTTATATAGTGCTTTAAGGTTTGCAAAGCCCTTCATAATAGCACTGTGTAAATAGATGCTATTGTTTTTCCAATAATATGGAAGAGGCATTTGAGTTTAAGAAAAGTTAAATGACTTGCTCAGGGTCACACAATGAGTAGCAGTACCAGAGACAAGGCTCAAAACCAAGTTTACCTGATTTCAAATTCAGTACTCAACCTGTTACTTTGAGCACAGATAGGCTCAAAAAAGGGGAACTCCATTATACTTGAAGTCCCTTATCAATCAAATAGACCTTGGAATTAATATTTCTATCTAAGATGGCCATCCTCAGCAAGGTGACATCTTTCTAAAAACCTCAAGAGGTCCAAAAGTTGAATTTGCTTCTCAATTTTTATTCTAAAAAAAAAATTCCTCAAAATCAATGTCCTTTTCTGAGTCCTAAAAAATTTAGCCCAATTAATGTTGACCTTGAAAGTACTAAAGAACTCAAGGAAAGTACCTGCTTTGTGATCTTTTTTTTTAACCCTTACCTTCCATCTTAGAATCAAAACTGTGTTTTGATTCCAAGGCAGAAGAGTGGCAAGGGCTGGGCAATGGGGATTAAGTGACTTGCCCAGGGTAACACAGCTAGGAAGTGTTTGAATCCCCTATCTAGACTTATGAGCTTCTTTAAGATTACATGGTGGGAGGGGAGGTGCAGCTGGGTGGCTCAGTGGATTGAGAGCTAGACCTAGAGATGACAGGAGGTCCTAGGTTCAAATCTGACCTTAGATACTTTCTAGCTGTGTGACCCTTGGCAAGTCACTTAACCCCTACTGCCTCGCCCTTACCACTCTTCTGCCTTGGAACCAATATACAATATTGATTCCAAGACGGAAAGTAAGGGTTAAAAAAAAAAAAAAAGATTACATAGAGGGGGTAGCTGTATGGCTCAGTGAATTGAGAAGTAGGCCTAAAGGTAGGAGGACCTGGGTTCAAATTTGACCTCAGACACTTCCTTCAAGTGTCACTTAATCCCCATTGCACAGCACTTACCACTCCTCTGCCTTGGAACCAATACACAGTATTGATTCTAAGATGAAAGGTATGGGCTTTTTTAAAGAGCTTAAATGATCACAGATATCATGAACTCCAAAAAGTAGAGATGGATTAAAGAATCATGAACTTTTCAGAAGCAGAAGGGACCCAAGAGGTCATTTAGTCCAGCCTCTTATTTTATTTTATTTTGAATTTTTTTTTAACCTTTGTACTTCGGTGTATTGTCTCATAGGTGGCAGAGTGGTAAGGGTGGGCAATGGGGGTCAAGTGACTTGCCCAGGGTCACACAGCTGGGAAGTGGCTGAGGCTGGGTTTGAACCTAGGACCTCCTGTCTCTAGGCCTGACTCTCACTCCACTGAGCTACCCAGCTGCCCCCCAGCCTCTTATTTTAGAGAGGAATAAATTAAAGTCTAGAGAAGGTATATGATTTTCCACCTTCACATAGCTACTTATTGGAAGAGCTAGGACTTAAATCCAGGTTTTATGATTCTAAAGACAGAGGTCTTCCAAAAAATTGTAAGAGGATGTCATAACTACCTTTTGGCTGACCCAGTGATACCACTACTAGATTTATCCCCACAGCTTGATCAAAAATAGAAGGAAAAGACTCATAGGTACAAAAATATTTACTTGTTGAGTTGTTTCAGTTGTGTCCAACTCTCTGTGACCCCATTTGGAGTTTTCTTAGCCAAGATACTGGAGTGGTTTGCCATTTCCTTTTCCAGCTCATTTTACAGATGAGGAACTGAGACAAACAGGGTTAAGTGACTTGTCCAAAATCATAAGGCTAGTAAATATCTGAGGCCAGATTTGAACTCAAGTCTTCCTGACTCCAGGCCTTGTGCTATATCTACTGTACCACCTCACTGACCCACTAAAAAAAATTTAATAGTAGCAAAAAACTAAAACTAAGGGGATGAACATGTTATGGTATATGAATGTGATATATCACTACTGTGAACAAGAAATGATGGAGATAAAGAAAACTTGTGTGACCTAATACAGAATGAAGTGAGTAGGAGAGGAATTGATACAATAGGGAAAACACTATAAAAACAAATAACTTTGAATGTTGTAAAAACTTGGACCAAACGCAATGACCATCCATGATTCCAGAGGACCAACGAAGTATGTTACTTGCCCCCTCAAGGGAGGTGATAGTGTTCAGACAGAGCCATTTATTTTTTGGACGTGGCCAGTTCAGGAATTTATTTTGCTTGATCATGAATATTTGCTAAAGGAATTTGTTTTTCTTTTTCAATGGCAGAGCGATAGAAGGAAAAAAGACTAATTTGTATGCAATGAAGAAATAAAATTCACTTCAAAAAACAGGATGTTGGAAGTCTGTCCACCAACAAACCTAAGAGCCTGTTATAATTTTTAGTGATAGTTTTTTGTTTTTACATTACCTTCATTTCTAAATATATCATTTCCCTTCCCCCTGCCCAATGATCCAGCTCTTAGTGCAAGGTAAAAAAAGAAACTAAATAACACATCAACTAAGTTTGGGATGTATATAATATTTTACATGCATAGTCTACCACTTCTGCAAAGAAGGGAAATGGTTCCATATTCTTTTCAAATGATGAAAAAAATTGACAAGTGGAAACTTCAAAATTTTAAATTAATTATCAGGAGTTATATACACTCTCATTTCCTCCTCATTATCATCCATTACAACCAAGCCCCAAATGCAAATTAGAAAAAAACAAAAATATGAGCCAAAGAAAAGTAATTTAAAATGGATGCATGAGAAATATTGTCTTAATAATCCAGAGAATTCAAAAGAAAATGGATAAAATTCTAGAATATGTGATATGAAAATTAATTGTCACTGTCAAAGCAACAGGAACTTTATTCTCTCTTCCCAAGATTTTATAGTATTACCCTACCTGTTTTAGCTAGTGCATCTGCACTCATGTGTGAGTGCTACTATCTAAATCCAAATCACAATCTTGCCTGACACAATGAAATTCTCCTTCCATTGATTTCCAGGTAAAATACAGGTTTTCACTGTGCAATTAAAATTGTGGAATAGGCAAGCCCCCAAAGTATTTCTTTGAGGTTCCTGGGGATAGAATTCCTAGAAAGTGGTAAATAAGAGAGATTCCTTTAATCTTGTTGAAGGTGTATGTTGGTGGAATAAGGGGGTGGGGTAGGGAAGGGACGTGTTGCATAAGAAAGAACAGGGGTTCCATCTACTGTCAGGCAATCTGTAGTGCATTTTGGGGTTTGTTTTCCACCCCCCATCTGTATTCTCACAGAATAGAATTCCTCTTTGGTCATTCATCTTATAAGGTTTTATGTCTTCTTTTGACCCTTCAGTCTAAAATAAGAAAGGGCATACTCTTAAAACTTAGGGAAAATCTTCCTGTTTTAGACTCAGGTTAAAAAAAAAGGAATCATAAACATTTAGAATAGCTATCTAGAAACAGAGGTATAAAAGATTAATTTATAGATAGAAAAATATAGGATAGCAAAAAGGGACCTTCCAGTATATTGAGTGGTACTCATACTGGAACAAGAATTCCCTCTACAGCATCTTACCTTGAAGACTTGTGAAAAAGAAAGCACAGTACACATAACTATCCTTTCTACTTTTATATAGCTCTCAGTCCTAGGACTTTTCTTTATTTCCAACTGAAATTCGTCTTTCTGCAGTTTCTGCTCATTAGTATAGTTCTATCCCCTGAGAACAAGGAAATCAAGTCTAATCCTGCTTCCATATGGCTTTTTCAACTATTTGAGATATTTTATTTTCCTCTTGCCCCCCCAATATAGCTCATACCTCTAAGCTGACATCCATTGCTAAGAAAACCCCTAGGTTAGCTATCGTTCATGAGGTCTTGAAGAGTGGGTCACAAGTGCACAACAACCATGACCCCTGAGTCTTCCCCTTTTCAGATCAATCTTCCCCAATTCCTTTTATGGATATTTAAGTATCCATCATGGTTTCCAATCCCCTGTTTCTCTCTTTTCCTATTCCTAATCTCAGACAATCATGCTATCTCCCGCCTCTGGACATTATCCTCAGTAAGTAGTTGCACCACTCCTACCTTCCTCTTACCACTACCCACAATGAGGAGGGGTCCATTACCTCCAAAAGACTCAATTTCGATTTTGGAAAGCTCTAATTATTAAGATTTTCCTCACATCTAGCCTAAGCTTCTGAAATGTCTCCTCCCTATTGCCCCTAGTTCTCCTGATCATAAAAATGTCATTCTCTAATCCTTGTACTATCCCAGTGATGTATTCTTTTCGACATGATTCATCTTACCTATGGCTTTCCTAATTCTCATGCTCAGAACTAAATAGAATGGGACAGATATGTCCCAAACAGGGTATACTATAGTATAATCACTAGTTCCCACATTCTAAATGCTATATCTTTCTTAATGCAGTCTAGAACAGCATTAGCATTGGCATGAGATACTTGACCCCTATTGAGTTCTCTTAAAACCCAAAGATCTTTTTTATAGGAATTGTTTTCCACTCAAACTTCTTTGAGTCAAGTTGCGTTTGTAAAGTTGTTTGTTTGAATTCAAATATAGACCTTTACATTCAACCATATTTGATTTGAGCTTATTTCTATTTTGCTCATCATTCTAGCTTGTAAAGATTTTTTTGGATCAAGACTATTGGCGTCCACCATGTTAACTCTCCTCAACTTCATGACATCTGCAAAGTTTTCTATGCCCTCCTCCCAAACACTCATTTAAAATGTCAAATAGCATAAAGGACAGATCCCTGGGATACTCCACTTCAGAACTATCTCCAAGATGACATTTACTCATTAACAATTACTCTTTGGCTTCTGAAATTACACCAGTTCAAATCCACATACCTTTACCATCACTTATTCCACACCTTTTTATCTTATCTCTAGGCATAACATTAGGTGTTTTGTCAAGCACTTAGCTAAAATCTAAGTATACTATGTTAATAAATCCAATTGCCCTATCAACAAAAGAAATAATCTGACACAACTATCACAATATTGCTTGAATTATACTATCAGCAATTTAAAGGGATATGAACAATATTAGTGAAGAATTACAAAATTATTTACTCTTCCAAGTACCATTTTTTTCTTTCATGAAAAAAAAAAGCATTTTCCATGTGTTGGCACAATACTTTAAAATATTGTTTTCTTTTTAAACTGGTGTTTAGACATTGCTTGGTAAACTCTTACTGAAGCACATCTTGAAGTTGAAAAAAACTCTGGATGCTAAAGGGCCTTACGTGGAACCTGTGATACTGGTGAGCAGGCTCAAAAAAGGTGAATAGGGTAGTTCTATTTATTCACAACAGGGATAACCTTTTTTGGGTCCTGGATTCCTTTCTGAGTCTGCTAAAACCTATGGTACCCTTCTCAGAATAATGTTTTTAAATGCACAAAATAAATAACATAGCATTACAAAAGAAACTAGTTATCTTGGAATACAGTTACCAAAATATTTTTAAAGCAAATTCATGGAACTCCCAAAAATCCATCCATAGACTCAAGACCTTATATTAAGCACTTCTGCTTTACAATGCTGAGATAGTTTTTTTTTTAAATTGTGACTAGCTAGTACAAATCATGATATCAAACAATTAGTATTTCCCTTCCCTAATATTTTATTCTAGTAATGACGTGAGCTAAAATGATGGAATCAAATATTCAGATGGCTAGGCACCATAAAAAGTTTAATAATAGGTTAATTTTTATGATGTCACCATGTTGGCTTTTAGTGATTAGTGCTTTCTTTTCTAAGTTTTCCCTTTAATAATTAATTTTTCAAGGAATCAAAATTAAGATCCTAGTTCTCTATTTTGTAGAATCCACTTTCTTCCAATTTCACAAAATGAGAACAAAATTTACTGAGTTCCAATCTCATTGTATCTCTCCCATTATCCAAGATCTTTCCAAGATCACAGAGAGTATTTTACTCAGCAATTATATCACAATTCTTTAGAACTCTCAGATATAGTTCACCTGGGCCTTGTAACTTGAACTCAGGAATGCTGTAAAATGCTGTCTCCTCCCCCTTCTCTTAGGTTTCCACTCCCTGGAAACCATGTTTGTTTTTTATCCTTTCTAGTCCAGAGGTCATTTTCCTTGGTAGAGAAAACAGAAGCAAAATAAGGGAGGAAAAGTTCAGTCTTCTCACTGTCTGTCATTCATTATCACCTTATCTACCCTGATCAGTATCTTTGTCCTTTCTTTGATCTTTCTTTTGCCCCCAACATAGCTATCAAAACTTTTTTTTGTATTTTTGTTTTGTTTTTAGAATTCATCATCAACTTCAGATCATTCTAGACTTTAGCACTCTCAAAGCAATTCTTACAAAATGGTACCTTGATATTTCAATATTCCAGTGGATCTGTGATATTATTCACTTTCCCTCTAACGGAACAGACTGCAACCCACTCACACTTCATCCTATTCAACTCTGATTCATATCCTTCCATAAATCCTCCACAAGGAGATAACCCAATGTATTGAACACCTTCATCAAGATCTCTTCACATTATATGTAGGCTTCCCATCAGTTATTCCTTCCTCTTTCTGTATGACCAGCTCACTTTCTTTTCCAATAACATAGTCTAATGACAACATTTATTGTTTCATGTATTTGTCTTTGCTTTCATCACAATTTTTTAAACATCTTGGTTTGTCTGTTAATTCCTTATGCAGCCACATCAGTCGCTTAGGTAGCTTCCCTTTCTCCTCTTGTAATTATTTCTACGTGTATCTTCAGAATTTCATCCTAAAGAGTTTCTCACCTTTCTTGAGATAACTTCCACTTCAAAATATCTGGCTATTGGATCCTACAAGTCTTTTTCCTGAACTCCTTAAAATATGCATTCCCCAAATCTAGATTCATCTCAATCTATTCACACCTTTCTCCTCTCTTAGTAAATTCTGTGAGTAGTGGTCACATGATCCCCAAGATTCCTGTTATTTCTATTTGAGCAATTAGCTGCTCCTTAGTGATCAGAATCAGATTCTGAATAACAGTCCCATATTGTTTCCTATATCTTTTGAAGGATAAAGTTATCACCAAATCAAATCACCAATTTATCAGCTTTGGGCAGAGTGTGCCAGAAGATCTACTGATAATTGAAGTACCCCATCATTAAAATGTACTCTCATGCCAACTTTATGATCTATTTACCAATCTTCTCATTAAATGTTTCCTTCTGGCCATGGAGTATATACCTCATGCTTATAACAACATTACTTTTACTTCCACATCAATTGTTCCTCATTCAAAAGCTCTCCACCATGTTTCTCTCATTAGGTTCTTGGATTTATCATATAAGTATATAATTTTAATAGTACTGGTCCATTCCCCCCTTTTATCTATACTATTCCTCTTGAATAAGGCAAAATTTTATAGGGCAAAAATCCAGTCCTAGGTCCTATGCCAGCAAATCTCAATGCTACCTAGCACACCAAATTTGTCTTCTTGTATTTGAATTTCTAGTTCACCTTGCTTATTACTCACATGTTGTATGTATTTATGTAGATACCTGTTGCCATGGATTTTGTTTCAAGTTCTATTCCTACATATTGTCTCTCATTAATTATTAGCATGTTTAAGTGAACACACTCACCATATCTTTGATACAGGCAACTTACTGCCTCCCTCAAATACATATACATATACAGCTGCAACACAAGTTATTTTTTTAATTTTATCTTTTTTAGAAAAATTTTCCATGGTTACATGATTCATGTTCTTACTTTCCCCTTTACCACCCCCTTCACCCCTGCCCATAGCCGACTCACATTTCCACTGGTTTTAACATGTGTCATCGATCAAAACTTATTTCCATATTATTGATAGTTGCATTGGTGTGGTCATTTCAAGTCTACATCCCCAATCATGTCCATATCAATCCATTTGTTCAAGCAGTTGTTTTTCTTCTGTGTGCAACACAAGTTTTAAAGAAATGTAAATGCTGCCAAATAGGGCATTTTGTTTTATGTTGGTTTTAATGAGGACACCTGCTTGTTAGGAATCAGCTCAAGAATCACTGATTCCAAATGCATCAGTTTTCAATAAACTATCAGAACTGGTATCACCATAATTCTAACCCCAACTCAAAACAGGAGTCCAATAATGATGGTAACTGTGTCCAAATAACCCTAAATACTCAGAAAAATTGACTGGCTTTTTCTCTGCTTTCATTTTAGTATTTGGTATGGTTTCAACCCAGCTGCAGCATCTCGTTACAATGATTCCATGAGCTGTTGGGAAATTTTGAAGTGCAAAAACTCTCTCTCCCTACTGCACCTATGATAGAATCTCAGCATTGGAAGTTATCTCAGAGGTCATCTAGTTCAATCTGTAACTGAACTGGAATTTCCTTGACAAATGCTTGAACCTCAAAGACCTTAGATAAGGAAGTCACAGAGCAGTGGATTTAGGTTTGATGTGAGGAAAAATTTCCTTACAATTAGGACCACCCATATGTAGAATGGACTGACTTATGAAGTAGTAGACTCTCCATCACTGGAAATCTTTAAGGCTAGGCTGGATAACCTCCAGCATCCTACAATTACATAAATTGATAAATACAGGGACAGAAACAGGAACTGAACTTATCATTTCACTGACCTATCGATCTTTCTGAAAAGGAAACTCCTTCTACCAATGGAAGTCATCACCTGTTTAGCTTATGGTCTTAGAGAGCTGTCCAGAGCACTGAGAGACTTGCCTATGGCCACACAGCCATTATGTGTGAGAGGTAAGATTTAAACCTAAATCTTCCTGATTTTGAGGTCAGCTCTAAAATATTATGCTGCCTCTCCTATATGTATGCATATACCTATACAAATACATGAATACATTTATATAAATACATATAGGCTTACATATGTATATACACCCATATATTTCTTCAAGCTTAAAATATTATATGATTTTGTTCATATAGGCTCTCCTTCCATTTATGTAGATATTAATTAGTAGATGGTTTCATGAGTTTCTATGGTGCTAAAATTTCTTATCTAGTGCCATCTTCCTGATGATAAACTTCTCTGTTTTACTTTGGTTTTACAATTACATGTAATAATTTCCACAAAAAATTTCTAAAATTATATGATCCAAATTGTCTCCCTCCCTCCTTCTGTCCTTCCCTCCTCCTCCCCCCAGACCTGGCAAGCAATTCGATCTGAATTACATGTGTATTATCATGTAAAACATGATAAACTACTCTGAATTTAACTAGGATACTCTACAGGTGAGAGTCACAAATTCCATAGCTACCCAGTTCCCTATAAAGACACAAGCACACTAAACACTTCCACATCATTTCCACAAACATTCATCGAATACCTACTAAATAGAAGGCACTGTCCTTGGTACTGAAAATTCAAAGATGAAAAATCTGCCTGACCTAGAGTCGCCAACATTCCATTGGTGGGGAGTAGGGGTTATAAATGCCACAATGAAGCACTGGACAAGTCTTTTGGTTATATATAATCTGAAATGTACCCAAAACACATCATATTGCTTAACTTTTCATATATGTATATACTTTAGAGAGCTAGTCCTGAGAAGGTAGGAATGGATGTTTCTGGTTCAGTTCCATACATTATTGTATTATAATTATTTCCAACTCTGTCTCAGTTTCCATATATTTAAAATAAAAATTACACAGCTTTATATATTTTGAAGTAGGATTCTGAAAGCTACCAGAATTTACAAGAAGTTCTTTGGGCTCTGTATGAGGGTGCATGCCTATAATCCCTGCTACTGCAGAAGCTGAGGCTGGTAGATCTCTTGATCTCTAGAGTTCTGAGCTACAGTGGGGCTAACATTGATTGAGTTTCTGCACTAAGTCTAGCATCAATGTGGTGACCCTCTGGGGGTCAAGAGAGGCCACAAAGAGACTTTAAAAAGGAATGAATCAATCCAGGTCAAAAATGGAGCAGGTCTAAGTATCCATGAGAGTGGGATCAGCCCTCTGAGCAGCCAGTGAGTAAGATAAGAAAACTCTACTTCAACAAAATTACTTTGAAATCACGGGAAGAGATTTAATACTTCTGGAGTTATAAATGGATGAAAACTCAACTTAAGAATGAAAGAAAAAAGATACATAACTGGCGTTTGGGGGATACATATAAAAAGAAGCTTCTCCCTGTTTTGTTCCAGATGATTGTATAGTGTCTTGCCAGAAGATAAATGGAAAGTAATTTTGCCTGCATTCAAGCTATAGAAACATTTTACATTCAAGTCATTAAATGACTTCCATCAGGTTTTGAACTCTTCTCTGGGTCTTCCTATAAGCTGTTCTTTATTCTCTCTACATTTCTTTACAAATACGTAAAATAAAGTAATTTGAAGATAGCTTTCTTTAAAAGACAATTTGTTCTTAAACTCTGCCTGATTCAGATCTCTTGCAGGCCCTTCCATGGTTCCCAACCTAGGCTGGGAGCTCCCCCTCCTGGCCACAGAGAAGAATGTCCTCTATGCACTGAACAAACCCAGGAATTTTGTCGTTTGGAAAAAAATAATAAATAAGAGAGCATCTGTGTTTTTTATATCCAAATACCAGTATGTGTTTTCATTTGACTAACATTACCCCTACTTTAATGATACTGTTTGTCCTTTATCTTTGATGTTGGCTGCATTTAGAGAGAGTCTGATATACCTATGAAATTCTACAGCAATCCCCAGATATATATCTGTGTACCAGGAAGAAAAGATGGGTTTTTCCTCACAAAAAGCAAGTCATTTTTTTGTCAGAGATTCAGTCAAATAAAAGAGCCTTAGTTTGACCAATATACCATCCTTCCTACAGGAAGGTGAGACTTCTGACCCGTCATCATAGATTTTTAAAAAACATTTATTAAATAACTAAATAATTTATAATAATTTAATATTATTTAATAAATAATTTAAATAATTAAAAACTATTACAGGCAAAGTACACTTCCTCCTCTGTAAAATGAGTTGGAGACAGAAATGGTGAACCACTATGATATCTTTGTCAAGAAAACCCTATATGGACTCATGAAGAATTGAATACAACTGAAATTACTGAACAATAGCAAACAACGTGCAATGCATCATTCAAGATTCCAGGGATGCAATGATGAAAAGTGACCTAGCTTTTGGTTTCAATAAGTTTATAGTCTCCTGGAGAGGATTATAAAATGTATGAAAACAAGCATGTGAGGTAGAATATGATTATGGCAAATGGTAAAGGGTTATGAGATATTTGAAGATTTTTTTACTCTTCTTTGAGCTTCATTCCGGATTCTCAAGATTTCTTTCTCCATCATGTCCTAGCAGCCTTCTCACCTGAGAAGATCCCTCTGCTACTATGGTCTCTTCCTCAAATTGGTCAATTCCTCCAAGAACCTCCATTTTAAGGAAAGACTCAATCATGTTTACGTATTCATTCTTCTCCAGGCTCTGCTTTTGATTCTCCTGATATCTTTCTCTACCATGCCTCCTTAAATACCTTCTCCTCCACCCTTAGCATTTCTGCCCCCTTTTATGTGGTTTTTCTCCCATTAGAAAGTAATCTTCTTGAGGGCTAGGACTTTATCTTTATTTCTATTTGAATTTCCAATACTTGCCACAGTGCCTGGCAAATAGTGAGAGTTTAATATGTGTTTGTTGACTTGTTGATCCAGTAGATGCATGGTCAAAGGATATGAACAAAGAAATGCAAATAATCAACAACCATATTAAAGATCAGTGATGATCAACTTAAGAGAAATTGAAATGAACCCAAATCAGTGATGATAAGAGAAATGTAAATTAAAGCAACAGTGAGGTTTTATAAAAACCCACCAAATTGGCAAAAATAATTTTTTTAAAAAGAGAAAGTCAATGTTGGTGAGGCTGTGGGAAGATGGAATAACAATTCATTATTGGTGGAGCTATGGGTTGGTCCAATCATTTAGAAATCAATTTAGAATTTGGTAAGAAAATTACTCTTTGAACCAGAGATCCCTCTGCTGGGCATATACCTCCAAAAAGTCAATGTAAGAAAAGTAAGATCTTGTATGAAACCAAATATCAATAGCAGAACTGTATATGGTAGCCAAAAAATGGAAAGAAAATGGGTATCTATTGATTTGAGAATAGCTGAACAAATTGTAGCATATTAAAAGTAATATAATACTATTGTCCCAAAAGAAACAACATGTATGAGGAATTTAAAAGTACTTGGAAAGATTTGCTTGAAGTAATAAAGAATGAAGGAAACAGAGCCATGAAGGCAACATACTAAATAACTATAATAAAGTAAATAAGAACGCTAAAAAGTAGTTGAACTCTGGTGAATTGTACAGCTAGATTTCAATTAGTACAAATAATGACTACCTCTGCAGTGGTCACATTATTCAAGTTGGACTGCATATTTCAATTAGACCTGGAACAAATTATCCAGTTTTGCATAATTACAACTTCAAATAGTACAAATTTGAATACATATGGCCACATCAGGAGGATTCATTATTTGAACTAATTGCAACCTGGCTGTAATGAATGATCTCATTCCCTGAGAACTGACAAAGAAACAAACATGCCTTCCTTCTATCAGTAGAGAGGTTGGCACTAAAAATGTGAAATGGAGTATATAGTGTCACATATAGTTGCTGTGTCTAGTGATTTTGCTTAGATGTTTTCCTTTAGTACAGGAAAGGCTTCAATTGAAGGAATGTGTTGTGCATATAAAAGGTAACTCTAAAACCTCTAAAAATAAATAAAGTTTAAATAAGTAAGAAAAAGTCACTAAGGAGTGAAATGACTTTTGTGGCAGAGGGAAGGTTAATCAGGCTTCATGGAGAAAGTAGCATCTGAGTTGTACCTTGATGTAAAGGAAGAATATTTTCTTTTTTCCTGAATTTTAACATTTTTGTTTTTCCCATTTTAAAAAACATTCTAGAATGAACATCAACTAAAGTGAGATTTTCTTATACTTGGGGAAACTGAAATGAGTCTACGTGAAACTGCAAATCTCCATTATGTAGTTTGCTTTGTCCATAATATATATTCTTTTCTAAGCTAGTCCTATTTTTCTTTGACTCCTACTAGAAAATGTTTCAACAACCCTATTTTCCTTCTGTTCTTTTCTTTCTTTTTTGTCTATTCTAACTCTACCTCTTTTTCCTCCCTTGATTATTCCCCATAACACCAATTTGAGAAACAAGAAAAACAAAATCTTTGCAACAAATATGCAGCCTAGCAAAATGAATCCTCCAACTTTTGCTTCTTGTAAATTACTTTTAATGAAATGAATGATAAAAAGCACTAATATCTAAATTGATTTTGAAAAGATGAGCATATTTAGACTATATAATGCTTAGAAATACGAATGAGATTGCCCAACGAGTGGTTGGAAATGGGACCGCAACTCATAAAAGAATCTTGTGGTTTCTATAGTCATGGATATATTCTATAACTGCATATTTTTTATTCATGATTTTTAAAAATATATATTTGAATTTTATGTTTCCCTGTTTAAACATTTTCCACACTTGTACTGCTGTTTAATCCTTAATATTGCTCAAATTTAAGCATCACATTTTTATTTACTAAAAAACTACAAATCCCCAAACTGATGGTGTCTGAAAAATTTAGGTCTCATTTTGCAACTTAAGTCCATCACCTCCTGTCAGGAAGTGAGGAGTCTGCTTCATCATTGGTCTCATGGAATCATGGTTTCTCATTGTATCAGAGTGTTAAGTTTTTCAAAGTTGTTAATCTTTACAATATTGTTGTCACTGTATAAAGCATTCTTGTGTTTCTGCTCACTCGACTACATATCAATTCATACAAGCTTTCCCAGGGATCCCTGACTTCATTCCTTTTATCATTTCTTATAGCATAATAATATTCCATTATATTCATATACAATAGTTTTTCAGCCATTCCACAATTGATGGAAACATTCTTAATTCCAGTTTTCTGCTATAACAAAAGAGAGATGCTATAAATATTTTTGCTCATGTGTTCTTTTCCAAAGAAAGAATGGTAATTTCATTCTAAGTACTGGGGAGGAGGGTGTTGACTTGAAAAGGCACAGATAGTCATGGATAAAATAGATTGAGAATAGAAGGAGAGATAATCATTCACTTTGATGGGAACACAGAGTATGTAAAGAGAAATTGTGTAAGATAAAGCCTGGCAGTTAGGTTCAAGTTAGATTATGCCAGGTCCTGAAAGCCAGGATGTGTGTCTCCAGCAGAGGAAACAGTACGCATTGGGACTGTGTTCAGTTTTATGTGTTCACACTTTATGAGTTTAAGTTGTGAAAGTATATGTGTACATATATATGTACGAATACATATATATATATATATATTCTAGCCTGTTACCTACATCATAATCCTTCCCTCTACCTCACTGAAACCACAGTTGTGACAAAGGAAAATAAATGAAAACATCTCTAGGAATCTTTGTGAGACAATGTGGACAATATTTTATCCAAGTAGTCCCCACTTTTGAAAGAAAAAAAAAGTATGTTCCATTATATCTCCTTCAGGACTTTACTTATTTTTTTCTCCAGCACTCAGAGTTCAATTTCCTTTTAGTGAGTTTTTCATTTATTCTGCTTTAGTCACTATTTTACATTGTTTTCTTGGTTCTACTTTTTACACCTATATCAGTTCATGCTCATCTCTCCACCTCATAATCAATACTTCTTACTGCACAATATCTTTTATAGGAGTAGGTGGTTCAGTGGATTGAGAGCCAGGCCTAGAGATGGAAGGTCCTGGGTTCAAATCTAGCCTCTGACACTTCCTAGCTGTGCAGCCCTGGGCAAGTCATTTGATCCCCATTGCCTAGACCTTACTGGTTCTAACATAGAAGGTAAGGGTTAAAAATAATATCTATTATATATACATACTTCAGAGTTATTTAAATCATTTTCCAAATGATAAATACACTTTATTTTCTTTCTTCTTCTTTTTTTTTTTTTTTGCTACTACTAAGTGCTGCAAAAAATATTTTGGACTTTCATTTCTCTATTTGACTTCCTTGAGAAAAATTCTTAGTAGCAGATTTGTTGAGTCAAAGTTTATGAATAGTTTTCTTACATAATTCAAAAATAAAATCAAGAATAATTAGACTACTTCACAGCTCCACCAACAGTACAGTAGCATGCCTATCTTCCCACATTTCCTCCAACATTGGCTGTTGTTATCTTTTTTTCATCTTGGTCAATTTGGATAGAGTGAGATAAACCTTAGAGTTGTTTTAACTTACATTTATCTTTCTATTAACAATTGGAAATGTTTTCATGTACTTATTTAGGGTTTTCAAATCTTTTGAAAATTGTTCACGAAAATGCTATCCACAGCCAAAGGAAAAACTACTGGAGTTTGGATCACAAATCAAAGCATGTCATCTTCCACTCTATTTCTTTCATAAGTTTTTATTGTACGTTAATATATTTCTTCTGCCATGGCATTAGCAATATAGAAATATGTATTGCATGAAAGAACTGGTAATAATCTATATGAGACTATTTACTCCTTGGGTTAGGAGAGGAAGAGAAAGAAGGAGAAAATCTGAATCCTAAAATATCAGAAAACAATTGTCAAAAATTGTTTCTACGTGTAACTGGAAAATAAATAAATGCATTGTTTTAAGAAATCATTGTTCATGAGAGGTAGGTAGGTGGCTCAATGCGTTAGAGAGTCAGGCCTAGAGCTGGGAGGTCCTGGGTTCAAATTTGGCCTCAGATACTTCCTAGCTATTGTCCCTGGGCAAGTCACCTAATACCAGTTGCTTAGCTCTTAGCACTCTTCCACCTTGGAATTAATAGTGCTGTCGATTCTAAAAGTGAAGGTAAGAGTTTGTTTTTTTTAATTGTTCATGTCCTATGACAACTTATCTATTGGAGAGACATGAAAAACTATTTCTATATGTAAAGTGAATTGGCTTTTAAGATGTCAAATCCATTTCTTTTCTTTTCTTATTTTTACAGCCTGGATCTCTCTCTAACTTGCCTGGGTTGGCAATGCAGCGGCAACTCACAGGTCTGATCTCACTAGGAGTGACACAAGCACTCTGACTTCCTGGTTTGCCTCTCCTTCGGCAACCATATTGTTGTTTGAAACTCCCATTGAAGATCAGACCACTATACCTCAGAACTTTAGAGCTCAAACTATCTGCTAGCCTTGTCCATCCCAGGAGCAGGGATAATCAGCATGTGACACCACACAGCCTCTCAAATAAATTTCTTAAGCCTTCTTTGCCCTAAACCATTGAGTCAATCCATTGGTCTAATTTTTCAAAAAGTCTAATGTGAGACCTCAAATCTTGGTAATTTTGTTATCAGCCATATAAATATAATAAAGACAGGAATGCAGCCTAATGGAATGGGAAAATGACCTTTCTCTCTTAGTTTAACATATGCTTGTTCAGATTCATTTGCTTGGCAAAACCCAAAGGATTTGAGAAGTGTGAACAAAAAACACAGTATTTTTAAACCCACATGCTCTGTGGAGTTTCTTTTTCTGAGACTCATAAATTACATTTGGGGACGCAGGTTCTCCATGAGACAATTAAATAAAAATTACAAGGATTTTCTTACTCTAAGTCAGACAGTTTTTAGAGACAAAGAAATGTGATTCAATCCTAGACATGAGTTCAAAAAAGCATGCAATAATAACAGTAGGGCATTCTGGCTTTGATCGTAAATGGATTGAGTAGCTCATATGAACTCTGGCTGTGACTAAAGACAAAAATCAAAATGACCAGTTGGTACTCTGAATAGAGGAATCCAGAAGCTAGTGGTAGAGAATAGATCAGAACAGTGCATGACACAGAAATGGCCAGTTGAAATCAAGAGAAGAGCCTGTCAAAGACTAAATAATACAGCCACATCCCACATTATAGCAGAAAACACATCACACCCAGTAAGAAACAGATATGCATTGGGGCTACTCTATCACATTACCAGAAGATGTGGATGGTCTTTTGATGTTGGAGACATACATTGCTCCTCCACAAATGCCTTCTGGAAACACATGTTCCCTGTATGTGAGTCCAGAGGTATGTTGGATCCAGCTTGTAGTGGCTTGTAAGGGTCAATTATTAAATTTCAGTTCTGATGTTTTTAATACCTTAGATATCCGATAATACTATAAATTAGGACTTAATTATTTTGTTGACTATCTAAACTTAAGAAAGTGATGAAAAATGTAGATAATGTGGATTAAACTTAAACATGTGTGTACATATATTTCCCATAGAGAGAGTTATTTCACAGTTACCAGCACCCCCTGTATGATCCCTTCCACTGTAGGAACCCTGGTCTTATATGTTCCCTACATGTTGACCTTCCATATGTTGCCCTGGTCACACATATTTGTTATGAATCTATTTCTCCATATATGTTCCCTAGGTGTAATCACTTTTCTCACTGATGATGTGCATATTTATGGGAGAACAAGCTCTCCCACAATATTCTAATTCTACTTTCCTTATTATGCTAAGGAAATATTTCATTAAATATCTTTGCTTTGAACTAATTGTGTCAGCTAGCTAACAAGCTAAAGTAAACACATAGATGGATTTTTAAAAAGTGAATACAGACTCAGAGAGTACTTTGAAGACAGGATCATTTTTCCGGGGGACTTCACATTCAAGAAGAATACAGAAGAAAATTAACGGGCTCCTCTGACCATCTCTTGTCAGAGGAATTCACTAACTTTACATTCCACTGAGAAAGGAGAAAGATTCAACAAGATATAGAAAACAAAGCCAGATAATAATAAAGATATCAGATGTTTTTTCAAAACTCTTTTTTTATGTTACAGCAACAAAAAGATGCCAACGTGCTAGTATACACTGATGATGGACCCTGGAAGTGTCTTTAGTATTTAGCGTGTATAGTAATGATAACTCTGTCTTGCCCTCACTCCACCCCAGCTTCAAAGCCCAAAGCCAAAGTCTTGGAATTCAAGAGCATTGAATTCTCTGAAAACAAGTCAGAACTGGAACCTAGCAATAGACAATGTAGGCAGCTGCTTAAGACACAACATGCAGATAGAAAAAACAAAGAATTATTTTTAACTTTGATTTTTATTCATATATTTTCAGTATAGAGAAAATTCTGCATTTTTTGGCAAAGAGACATTTATTTTGTGATGTCAAGTTACACGTGTCAGAGTGAAATTCAAAGTTTCCAGGGGTTAGGTAAAGAGAGTGAGGGGTTAAGAAGAAAAGATATACAATTTTAAAACTTTATCTGATTTTCATGGTTTCCTTGTATCTGGGCCAAGTGATGAAGTGATGGGAAGTAGAAGAGGATTGAGAGAATCTAGTCTGTCCATAATGTCACCTAAGAAATATGGACAAATCCTGAACATCGATTTCAGGAAAATTAATACTCTTTCAGCATTTGACATTTACCCAATGCCAAGAACACATGACCTTATTGATTGCTTTGGGGAGAGTAACTGATTCTGGTAATCTCTTCCACAGTTCCCTTAAGATAAACTTTTTTTTTTTTGCAACCCATAAAAATTATTTCAGATATCCTCTCAGCCCTTCAGAAGACATTTGACACTTTTAAGAGGTCAAATGGCTATCATTGGCTCCTGAGATGATTATGAATGATCTAGTGAAGGTCCTTTACTCTATCCAACAATAATCTCACCCCTGATCTTTCCCAAGTCTACCCATCCTCCCAATCCAGTAGTATGCTGATAAATGTTTTACAACCAGATATGGTGGGGAGAGGGGAGTGGAATACAAACACATAACACCTTTTTTAAAAATCCTGACCTTTGGCCTTGGAATTGATACTGAGTATTGGTTTCAGGGCAGAAGAATGGTAAGGGCTAGGCAATAGGGATTAAGTGACTTGTGCAGGGTCACAAGTTAGGAAAGGCATGAGGTAAGATTTGAATCTAAGACCTCCTGTGTCTAATCCTGGCTCTCTATTCACTGAGCCATCAAGCTACCCCACCCACAACAGTTTTAAGTTTAATCTTCACTATTAACATTTTCACCATCACTTTCTTTAGTTCAGACAAGCAACAAAAAATCAAGTCCTGATTTGTAGCCAGTTTCTGAGGTCTAAATGTGCACAATGAAAATTTAAGAATCATTTCTCCTGAGGTGGTTTAAACTGGCTCCAGCAAATCCCTGCCTGTGCCCCAATCTCTTTATGGTTGCCAATCCTTGATCTAATCACACCCTAAGTTACATTATGAAGTAACAAGGTATAGTAGAAAGAGCTCTGAACTTGGAGTTAGAGACCTGGTAATCTTAGCTCATTGACTATAAGATTTCACAACTTTGGGCAAATAACTTCTTTCTAAGTCACTTTATGATCTGAAAGAAATGGGGATAATATCTTTCCCACCTACCTCATCTATCTCATGTTTGAATATATAGGTATTCCTTCTATATCAAGGGAGTTAGGGGCACAGCACCTCCAAGATCTGTAAAATCTATTTAAAATTTTCTGGACTTCTTTTCTTACCAAGGAAGTCCATTTTTTCTTTTTCTTTTATGTAGTGTTTATAGTGCCTTACTATAAAATTTGGGTTTAGTATTTGGTAATAAGCTATATGAAGGTCAATGTTAAGTAAAAATGCTATATGAAAAAATTAAAAAATATGAAATAAATATTTAAATTTTTAAATGAAATGCATTTGAGGAAAATAATATTGAAGATAATGTATAGGTGACATACATAACAGTACATACATTTTATTCTTTTGTGACTTACTAAACTTTTTAAAGTATCTACATTTTTAGCCTTTGTGTGTCATCTGCTGACTTTGGCATTCGTTTCATAAATTTTAACTTTTTCTTATTTTAACTTCTAAAAGTGTGTATGTTTATGGTATTAAAAGATAAAACATGTTGATATTATATAGTACTACACATATTTTATGCATTTTTGAGTTTCTAAACTTTTTCTGTATCATCTGCCATCATTTGCCCATTTAATTTCTTGTGCTGACCCAGGCTATGTCAAAACCAAAATGAGAAAAGTCATGATGTAAAAGGGGTACCTGCAGTCATGTTCATTTTTTCTCTCTCGTTAGATTGTTAGATCCTTAAGGGCAGGGACTTTCTTTTGCCTTTTTGTAATCCCATAGCTTAGCACAGTGTCTCATATGTAGTAGTCACTTTTATTGGTCGATTGATGGGAACAGCAAAAAGGTCAGTGTCAACAGATTGAAGTATACATGGTAAGAAATAAGATTTTAAAAGATCGAAAAGGTAGGAGGAGACTAGGTTATGATGGGCTTTGAACATCAAACAGAGGATTTTGTATTTGAGGCAAGAGGGAATCACTGATATTTATTGTGTTGGAGGGGAGGGGAGGGTAACATGGTCATACTTGTGTTTTGAGAAGACCATCATAGTGGTTGAATGGAAAATAAATTAGAGTAGGGAAAGAGAAGACAAGCAGACTCATTAGCAGGCTTTTGCAATAGTCCAGATGTGAGGTGACAAAGACTTGCTCCAAGTGGTGGCAATGTCAGAGGAAAGAATGGGGATTATGCAAAAAATGTTGAAAGATGAAATCAGTAGGCCTTTGGCAAAAGATTGGACGTGGAGAGTGGGAGATCATGAGGAATCAAGGAGACACCTATGTTGCAATCCTGAAGGACTAGAAGAATAATCTTGTCCTCCACAGTAATAGGGAAGGTAGGAAGGAGGGAGAATTTGGGGGGAAGACGATGAGTTCGGTTTTGGAAGTGTTGAGTTTAAGATGTCTACTGGAAATCTAGTTTGAGATGTTAGAAAGGCAGTCAGAGATGCAAGATTAAAGGTCTAGACTGTGTTTGGAGCAGGTTAAGTAGATATGAGAATCATGAGCTTAGAGACGGTAATTAAATCCATGGGAGTTAATGAGATCACCAAGTGAAGTAGTATAGAGGAAGAAGAGAAGAGGACCTAGGACAGAGACCTGTAAAACACCTAGGATTAGAAGGCCCAATCTAGGTGAGGATCCAGCAAAGAAGCAGCAGAGAGTTGGGTAAGAGAACATGGAGAAAGTGATACCCTGAAAGCCTAGATAGAAGAGAGGATCAAAGAGGTGAAGGGTGATCAAGAGTGTCAAAGGCTGTAGAAAGGTTGAAGAGAATGAGAACTGAGAAAAGACCACTGGATTTCCTTAACTTTGGAGAGAACAGTTTTGGTAGAAGTTTGGAAGATTGTAAGGCATAAAGAAGAGAATAAGAGGAGAGAAAGTGGAAGCACCAACAACCTTTTCAAGGAATTTGGCCACAAAGAGCAGGAGATACATAGGAAAATAGCAGATAGAAAGATCAAATAAGGGTTGCATGTACATAGAAATAGGAGGATTAATGATTACTTCTTGGTTCTGAATACAGTTTCTTTTTATAGACATTGTGGAATGTGAAAGAAGTATTAAAGACACGAATATGTTTTTCATAAATCACAGGATCACATATCTAGGTTTAGAAGGGAACTCAAAAATCATTTGGTCCAAGTCCCTCAATTTTAAATTCTATCTGGGTCTGTAGCCCCTGTTTTCTACTAATCATGACTTTTTTTTCCACCTCAGTAGCCAAAGACTATTCCCCTGTTGGGAGATTTAATGAAAGTCAATAAAGAGGCAGTGTTACCATTACCCTTGACCCCTCTGCTCTAACCTTCCTGCCTCCCTCCACAGAAAATGTCACAGTTCTGCAGCACTTATCTTTCTCCTACTAAAAGGTTACTTTCTGGGTCTCAAAGCTTTCCTCTCTCTTTCTCTACATCAATACTTCCTTTCACAAACAATGGTTCCCTTAGGAACAACAGCAATAAACCTGCCTTTTTACAATCTACCTTAGGCACAGGAATCAGTAAAGCCTGGTTTCTTGAAGAGAAAAGAAATACTAAGAATCTCACTGTGTTACTGGTATGGTTGTAAAGAGTTTCAACCATTCTGGAAATCAGTATGGAATTATGTGATAAAATATCCTTTTCATATCCTAAGAGATAACTGTGTTCAGTAGGAGAGACCACAGGATTTGGAGTCAGAGGATGTGGGTCTGAATCTAATCTGTATCACTTAGAACCAATGTGACTTTGAACACATCCCCACCTCTCTTGACCTTGGTTCCCTCACCTGCAAATTAGTTTTAAAGTAAAACTTTTTTATAGTAAAAAAAGTTAGATTAGATGACTAAATGACCTCTCAGTCCCTTCTAGCTTTAAATCTGTTATCCTAAAGCTACTCTAGTAGTGACCTCACAAAGAGATCAAAGACAGAAAAGTTTCATATACACTAGAATATTCATTGCAGGACTTTTCGTGTCAGACAAAAACTGGAAACAAAGCAAATGCTCACCAATTGACTAATGACTGACCAAACTGTGGTATGTGAACATAAAGGAATATTTGTCATCCAGTCGTTTTCAGTCATATATGATTCCTTGTGACCCTACTTGGATTTTTCTTGGCATAGATATTGGAGTAGCTTGCTGTTTCCTCCTCCAATTCATTTTATAGATGAGGAAACAGAAGCAAACATGAAGTGACTTGCCCAGGATGACACAGCTAATAGGTGTCCAAGGCCAGATTTGAACTCAGGAAAATAAGTCTTCTTGACTCCAGGCCCACCACTCTATCTACTGCACCACTAGCTATCCCAAAAGGAATATTACTGTCCTTCAAAAAAAATGACAAATATGAGGATTTCAGAGAAACATGGGCAGATGCATGGGAACTGATGCTGAATGGAGGGGAAATATAACCAGAAGAACCATAGTTTAATATATGAAATGATTATAATAATATACCAGCATTAAAAGGCAGCTTGACTCAAATGAATTACAATGACCAATCTTGGTCTGAGAGAATAAGTGATGAAGTATACTTCCAAGTAAAGAAACTTGAGAATCATAATATCATAGATCTAGAATTAGAAGTTGTTGGAGCCCGCACAACTTATAAGTACTTGGGTTCTTAACCTGTGAGGGAAACTGTGGACAGGAGGGAAAGGGAGAAAGAAGGTGAAAGGGGCAAGAGAATACACAAAGACAGGGATTGGAAGGAACCTTAAAGCCTCTCCAATTAGAAGGCTCTTCAGCAGGAGTATTTATTTGTATATCAACTAATTAGCTTACTAGCACATCTTGATAAGCATTACAATGATTCCTTCAAAGTTACAAATTCTATTTCCACAAAGATAAGTCAAAACTGTGGATGTAGGACGTTTCTTCCTAAATTCTATGATTCTAAAAATATGTTACAATAGACATATATGTTTCCTGGAAAGTATGTCATAGCATGAGCTTCACTGAGCTTTGCAATGTATCTTATCTATAGTGTCCCTTTCCTATTGTACAAAAACTGCTTGCAATGCGGAATAATGAATCTGCTTACTTTGAAGATTTGGGGAACTGGGAGGATGTGCTTTTTTTGAGAAAGACAAATTAAATTTGTATTCTGCCTGCTGCAGTTAGCCTTTTTATCCAAATCAATTCCTTAATTGAAGATTTCAGTACTTAATAATCATGTGAATTCTAATATGGCCATAACAAGAAAATTGCCTTTGCAATTGTATCTTGCTTTTAACTGTCCCTAGACTGTTGTCACCAGGATCAGCTTGTCATCTCAGGATTCGTTAATTCTGATCTCTTCAGGAAGTGATTTTAGAAGTTGTTTAGTCTAACAGGTGAAAAAACTGAAGTTCATTGCAATTAACTGATTTATCCCAGGTCCCCAAAGTAGTAAGCATCAAATGTGGGATTCAAACTCAGGTCCTCTTTAGGGCCAGCTTTATTTCTATTGTACTATGTTGTCTCCCTACCATTCCAGAATGTGGATACATTGTCTTGTAGACTTTTTAAATTAAGTATATCCATACCACTCTTCTGCCTTGGAGCCAATACACAATATTGACTCCAAGATGGAAGGTAAGGGTTTTAAAAAATAAAATAAAATAAGTATATCCAAAATTAAACTTACTATCTTTTCCCCATAACCCACTTCTTTCAAAACTCCTTATATCCATAGAGGGCACCACTGTCATTCTAATCGCTAGGGTGGCAACCCCATGCTCATCCTTAACTCTTCCCTATCTTCTCCATCTTTCCCACCCCTCCCCTATACAATCAATTGACAAGTTTCCTTTTCTTTTATTATTAGAATTTATTTCCAGGTATCTCAAACCTTCCTAACCCTCCCCACATCATAGAAAGCATCATCTGACAAACAGATGTGTAGATATAAATTATGTCTTTTGTTTTCCCATTTCTTAGTTCATTCTCTGGAGGTGAGCATTCATAAGTTATTCTTCAAATATTGAATCTGTAGTGTATATAATGTTCTCTTGGTTCTATTATTTCACTCTTCATTATCTCATGTTGTTCTTTCCACATTTTTTAAAAAATTAATCTACTCATTATTTCTGTAATATGGAATTCCAGGGGAATTCTGGGTGAGGCTTGACCCTGTATCTTGCAGGAATTCCACCCTGCCATTTTCCATATTACATTTCTTATGGCTCAGTAGTATTCCATCACAATCATATACTACAATTTGTTTAGCCATTCTCCAACTGATGGTTAATCCTTTTGATTTCCAGCAATGGTATTATTGGGCTTAAAGACATATATACTTTTATAGCTCTCTTGGCATAATTCAAAATTGCTCTCCAAAATGGTTGGATCACTTCACAGTTCCACCAACTGTGTCCATTAGTGTCCCTACTTTTCCACATCTCCATTATTTGTCAACTTGACCTTTTGTCATTTTAGCCAATCTGATGGGTATGAGAGGATACCTCAGAATTATTTTGATTTGACAAGTTTTCTTAAGTCTACTTTGCTATCACTTCCTGGACTCCCCTTCTTTCTACTCACTTTAGGAGCCCCCAGTCCCTTACCTCCCCCTGGCCAATTCAACTGTTAAAAAATGGTTGAGTCACTTGAGGTAGAGAAGGAATTGGAGTCTATTCTAGCTCCTATCATTCAATTCAGTTCTATGAAGCTAACACAGTTTAACTTAAAAAAAAAAATTAAGTTCCTTCTATGGTCTTGTCCTAGGTCCTGGGGTTTCAAAGATAGCTGCAACAAAGTCTTTACTATCAAGAGGTTTATAATCTAATAGAAGAAAGAACATACTTGCAACATATATGGGGGTGGGAGGGCATAGGAAACAAACATTTATTATATGAATACAGTGTTCCAATCTATCCTAATTAGTCTTTCTGCTTCAAGTCTTTCCCCTCTCCAAACAATGGACCACACAACTATGTCCTGAATGATAGTCCTGAATCACAGGTCAGACGTGTCTCTATTGTCCTTAACAAGCTCCAGAGTTCCCAATTACTCATAGGATAAAATAGTCTTCTCTTTCTGACCTTTAAAGGCCCTCACAACGTGCCTCCAGCCTACAACCCTTTTTCAGGCATTATTGCTGTTTACTCTTCTCATATATTCTATATCCCAAACCACCTGATCCTCTTACTATTTATTATTTCTTTGCAGGACTATCCAACCATTATCCCCCACTTCTGTGTCCCTGCCTCGAATGCCCTCCCTCTGCCCCTCTACCTTTTCAACTCCCCTGTTGTTGATGTTGTTCAGTCACGTCACTCTTTGAGACCCCACAGACACTAGCACACCAAAACTATCCATGGGGTTTTCATGGCAAAAATACTAGACTGGTTTGCCATTTCCTTCTCCATTGGATTAAGGCAGAAGTTAAGTGAAGGAAATGATGGAGGCCAAGTTTGAAATTAGTCTTCCTGACTCCAGGCCCAGTGCTCTATCCACTGAGCCACCTAGCTGTCTCCTTAGAATCCCTATCTATCTTCAAAGATCAGCTCAAGCAATTGCCAAACTTCTAAAGGCTCCTCACTTACAAAATTTTGTATTTACTTCTATGTGAACATATTTTACCACACTCACCACCACCCCCGACTGTATGCTCTTAGAGAGAGGGGTTGTGTTTCTACTTGTTCCCCACTCCGCCCCCCCCCCTCCAGTATCTGGCATAAAGTAGGTGCTTAATAAAAGAATGATTGGTTGGTTGGGAAATTAGATAGCTAAGCTTGGTAGATTTTGCTTAACTGATTTTCTTTGTTCAAGGTAGGGTTCAGTGTGTGTATGGAGAGAAGAGTGAATGGGGAACTATCAGGAGACTACTGGGGTGGAAAAAAAAAACAAAAGACATCAATAAAACTTTTTAAAACCAAAATTTCCCAGAACACAGCACTTTAATTTAACCTTTTAAATAGAACTTTCTAAGGTTTTAAACAAACATTTAAGTAGCTTTTTCCCATGCTGACCAGGTACTTGTACCATTGTTAGTAAGAACTTTTTCCTTATCTAAGGGTAACTGGCCAAATGGTTTGAATTAAAAGTCAGTGATTGTTTTTTCCTGAGAGGTAGTGGGGAAAGGTGAGAAAGAAAGCCTCCCAAAAGTTGTGACCTATTTTTTCTTTAGCCTACGGAGTGAATTTGATTTTTTTTTTATCACTTTCTCTGGAGAGTCCTGTTTTTACCAGCAACACGAGTATGTTTCCTTATTTTAGACACCCACTCTTACACATTCCCACGCACCTTAACACTTCTCTCTCCTTAGCTTCCTAACTGCTCTTCTTCTGCCCAGAATCAACCTCCTCCCTCAGAGTCCTGTGAAGTCATCTGAAGGGACTATCAAGTCCCCTGTTTGTTCTGAAGGCTAATGATTGGCTAGTTCCTTTCATTCAATTCAATTCTTTGAGCAATAACACAGTTTAAGTAAAAAAAAAAAAATTAGTTCCTTCTATGGTCTTGTCCTAGGTCCTGGGGTTTCAAAGATAGCTGCAGCAAAGTCTTTACTATCAAGAGGTTTACAATCTAATAAGAGGAAAGACACATTTGCAACATATATGAAGGGAGGGAGGGACAGGACATAAACATTTCTTAAGTTCGTACTATGTTTCAGGCACTATGCTAAGCCCTCTATAAATATTATCCCATTTGATCCTCACAATAACCCTAGGAGGTAGGTGCTATTATTATCCCCTTCTTACTGTTGAGGAAACAGAGGCAAACAGAGGTTAAACGACCTGCCCACAATCCCAGAGTGACCTGCCATAATCCCAGAGTTAGGAAGTGAGGACATATTTCAACTCTGTTCTTTCTACCTTCAGGACCAGGGCTCTATCAATTATGTGAACTAGCTGTCTATGTAGTATAGGTCTAGAGTAGGATCATTTTAGTTAGCAAGATCCTTGAGGACACAGATTAACTTTTATCTTTGTATTACTACTGTCTAACAGTATCTGAAATATAGTAAGTACTTCATAAATACTTGATGATTGGTTGATTGATTGATTTTCCTTTTTCTACCCCCAACATTAAGCATAACACCTTTCAAGGACTAAACATGTCATAAATTTATTGATTTTAATTTCTTGAACCAGAAATCATAAGGAAGAGACCTTAGGGATCCAGTGGTTCCCAAACTTTTTTGGCCTATCGCCCCCTTTCCAGAAAAAATATTACTTAGCCCCCTGGAAATTAATTTTTTTTATTTTAATAGCAATTAATAGAAAAGATAAATACAGCTGTGGCCATCACCACCTCCCTGGATTGCTACAGCACCCACTGGGGGGGGTGCCCACTTTGGGAATCACTGATCTAATCCAAACAACTTCTTCTATAGATGAGAAAGCTGAAGCTCAGAGGGAATAAATCCTTGAAAGTCCCCTTTACATCTCACATTCTAAGTCACATTTATTTAGCCACTATAAGGAATAATAAGTAATCACCTAGTTTAGTAAGTAACAAAAGCAGAATCGGAATCTAGGCCTTCTGACTTCAAATTCCCTATGTTATATTAGAAAGACCAAAAATTTGAGTCAGAAGACTTGGGCTTAATACTGGTTCTTACCTTGGTCCCAGAAAAGTCATCTAACCTCTCTGAGCTTCTACAATTTAGAGAGGTTAAAAAGGAGAGGTTAAAAAAAAGCAATAATAATTACAAAATATAATTATGGAGGCAGCTAAGTAGCACAGTAGACAGTTCCAGGCCTAGAATCAGGAGGGCTTGGCTTCAAATTTGACCTCCGATACTTCGTAGCTGTGTGACTCTGGGCAAGTCACTTAACCCCAAATACTAGCCCTTGCCCCTTCTATCTTGGAATTGATACTAAGACAGAAGGCAAAGGTTTAAAACAAAATATAACTACAGCAAAACAATTTTCTCCATAAGATCTCTTATGGCTCAAAATGACAAACTTTAGAAATTTTAAGAAAGTTGGTCTTACTTCTTCCATTGGTGAAAAAAAGAGCTCCCTCCCTCCAACTTAAGTATGCCTTAAGAAAAAGCATTCCTTGATATTTTCCTCTAATGAGGAAGGCATGCATGCTCTTTATTAAAGGTTACTGAATTCCCAATATGGGAAAAAACAAACCAACCCCCTACTTTCACTAGCTTCTGAATTTCCTATACGTGATAGTTAACTCGTAGCCCAAATACAACGAGGTGACATTCAGCTACCAGGATTGTGTTCTCCTTGGCAACGAGGTTTCCTTTGCTTTTCGTTTTGGAAACAGCTGCCCTAAAGCAGCAATATATTTTGGCAGGAGACCCATTCTGGCTGACTCTTGGGTTCAGTTCTGTTTGTTTTTTAGAAACAGCTTCTTTTTCTGCAGCCCTTCCCATGTAAGTACATAAAGGAAGGTAATACATAAACAAGAGACCAGACAGGAATGTTCTACCCAATGCCTGGGAGCATGTCAGTACTCATCACACAATCAACTCAGCTACTCACTGGTATAATTGGAGGAGACAAAAAAAGATTCCATCTATTCCCAAAATATCTCCCCTATTTGGAAATTCATTGCTGTAAATTTTCCTGTTAAATTTATTAGTAAATTAAATAACAATTAATTAAAAGAGGAATGGACCCCATGTGTCATAAAATAGATCATCTGTCATATTCCAGACCCACCTTGGGTTCTCTTTACATGGTCTCAGATAGAGAATTCTATCTAATGACATCTCAGCATTTAGAGCTAGAAGGGAACCTAGAATATTAGTGCTATAAGGAATCTTAAGAGATTATCGAGGAAACAGCAAGGCCCTCACAGAGAGCCAGATCTAGAAATGGGGGTCCTGGGTTCAAATGTGTCTTCGGACACTACCTAACTGTGTGACCCTGGGCAAGTCACTTAACCCCCACTGCCTAGCCCTTAACACTTTTCTGCCATGGAACCAATATACAGTATTGATTTTAAGATGGAAGATTTTTTAAAAAGAGAGAGATTATTGAGTTCAATATCCTTATTTTAAATATGGGAAAACTAAGACCCAGAGGTTAACTGACTTGACCAAGGTCACACAGATTGTAAGCATTACAGCCGGGATTCAAAACCAGCTCATGGTTCCAAATACAGGACTCCTTACACTCTACCATACTACCTACTATATCACAAAGAGCCGGGTTGATATTGATAGAGAAGGTTGCTAAGAAATAGATCTATGTATTACATCCAGGTCTAGCCTCTGGAGATCTTGATTGCTCTCCCTACCACATTTTCTTTTGACCTTAATGAATACCTTGTTATTCCTCCTTTTTTTCACTCACAATGGCCTCTGGAGATTTTCAAAATTGATGCTCTTTTTATATCATAGTTACTTCCCAATGTTTTCCTTTCTACTCACTATCTGCCTTACCCTAATAGAACTCTTCTCTATAACAAGAGACATTTAAGGAAACTAAATCAATACAGTGGACATGTCTGATAATATATGCATTATTCCACTCTTATATTCTATCATGTCTGTCCTGAGAGACAGGAAATGTGCCTCAGCATCAGTTTCTCTGAGTCACAACTGGTCTCTGCATTGATCAGAATTCCGATATCTTTCAAAGTCATTTTCCTTGATATTACTTTGGTCCTTATGTATATGTGTTCTGGTTCTGCTTATTTCACTCTGAACCAGTTTGTATAGGTCTTCCAGTTTCTATGAATTCTTTATATTCATCATTTCTTAAGGTGCAATAATATTGAATTATATTCATAAGATTACATTTTGTTCAGCTCTTCCACAACCAATGGATGCTCACTGTGCTTCTAGGTCTTTGCTTCCATAAAAAGTACTGCTAAAAAAATTTTCCATACAGATGGGGGTCTTTCCTTCTCTTTTTTATCTCTTTAAGATATATGTCAAAAGGGTATATGTGATTTAAAGACTTTACTCATTTAATTCCAAATTGACTTCCAGAATAGTAGGACTAATTTACAGCTCCACCGTCAGATCTTTAATGTGCTTATTCCTCTGTCAACATTGTTTGTTTCAACCTTTTTTCATTACTTATTTCATGGCTATGTAATAAAACCTCAGATTTGTTTTTATTTTCTCTTTGTATTAATGTTTTGGAGCATTCTTTCATAAGGTTGTTGATAGTTTCTATTTCTTCTTTTGAAAACTGCCTGTTGGTATCCTTTTATTGTTTATCTATTGGGAAATGGTTCTTGTTCTTATATTTTTGAATCAGCACACTAGGTTTTTCAAAATGGTCTTGGCTCACAATTAAGATAAAGAAATAAAAACACTTATGTTAGGGTTTAAACAGTCTTTATATTTGAGGTCTGCAGAGCAGATGAAACCAGTTACAGAACACTACAATGTGTTAAAATATCTCTAATCTATATCTAAATGACCAAGATAGCTTCCTCAGTTTACTAGACCTATTCTCATTTTAACTAACCTATGGGGCTGGCCTTGCCAAATGGCTAGTTATCAAATTGTCTCCAGAGAAGACTGGGCAGGTGTCTCCTTGCTTATACCTCAAGTTGGATGCTATAGCCAGAAGGTCACTGTTAAAATGTGGAGTTCCTTCTCTTATTAGTAGCATCACAGAATTTAGGGCTAGAATGAACCTTTAAGAGTATATCTTCCCTTCTCCGCTTATTTTTGAACGAGGAAGGTGAGTTCCAAAGGGCTTATGTGACTTAACCAAGGTAACACAGCTAATTAAGTGAATGACAGAGCTGGGAGTTGATCCTAGGTCCTTTAACTTCCAAAATCAGAATTCTTTCCACTATAGTCTCTCAGATCATATTTGCATAGTTCATTTATATAAGTAAGATATAACACAGATGACTTTCTAGAGATAAAGAAAAAGGGTGAATAAAGATAAAAGATCCCAGAAGAGTATTAAATCATTTTAGAGGGTAGAGAATTTATATGCCTTGTTTAAGTGTGAGGAGCCCTGAAAAACAAACAAATCAAATGCTTAAAAATGTTCCCTAAAATCAACTCAGCTCATTAACTTCATTGAGCAATACAGTATTTGCAAGCACTGACCTAAGAGAGGAAGGAAAACAGGACTTTCTCACACACATATATTTTCTACTCACTCTTTCCTGTCCACTGATGAAGTGGGAGTATTGTAGGTAGGAGAAAAGGAGATTGAAGTGAGAAGTGAAAGCTTTAGAGAAGGAAAAAAATTAAATAGTTGCTTTAATGAGCAAGAATATTTAGCATAAATATATTTTAAAATGAAGAATATAAGTGGCTAATACAGAAAATCTGAAGGTAAATGTAAATGAAATTGAAAGGGGCAGCAGGGAACAGTAGCAAAGGGTAGTGCCATTAAAGCATAATTTCTGTGAGTCAATTATTCTTCTTTTCAAATTGGTTGGGAATTCTTTCTGTCTAAGGAAAACTTAGCTACCCAGAAGAGTCTTATCAGCTTGCAAAAGAATAGTATTTAATTATTCATTAAGCAAATATTTAGAGTTCTAGGTTATAGGGAATAAAAGATGAATAGAATATGTTCACTGCCCTTAAAGTGTCTATAGTCTAGTAAACTATGAACATGTTGTTGTTTAGTTGTGTCCAACTCTTCATAACCCAGTGGACCATAGCTGTCCATGGAGTTTTCTTGGCAAGAATACTGGAGTAGTTTTCTACTTCTTTCTCCAATGGCTCCAGTGGATACTTTTGCAGAGCAATCAGCAGTTAAGTGACTTGCCTAGAGTCATACAATGTAAGAGAGAAATTTATGTATTTTATAGATATGTATTTAAAGTGTGGCCGCCAGGAATCAACAATTCAGGTAATTCTGTAATTAAATCAGACCTAAGTCAGCATCAGGTTAAGGCACTTTATTTTACAATCAGGAAGGTAAAGGTATAGGAATAAAGGAAAAGGGAGAGGCTAGGATGGAGAGAGAAGGTTAAAAGGCTAAATAAATTAGGCTGCAAGCCTCAAGGCCCAGCAACCAGATAGGCTGGTGCCTACTTAAGGCAGAGTTTGGAAGAGGCCTAGGTAGGCCAAGGATGTCAGCCTAACTTAGCCATGTGACAATACAGAGTAGAAGCGTTCTGTGGTCTCAGGAGCTCCTTCAACACCAAGTTCAATGCGGGAACTGCTGCCACAGGAAGTAACCAACATACTTAAAGAGAAAGTGTCTTTCGTCACTTCCTGTGGGTCAACCTCTAATTCAAGTGGACGAATGGCAGTCTCTACACTGATTTGGACTGCCCAAAGGGCAGCCCCTTGTTCTTGATTTGTTACTTGTCACGTGTGGGTAACTCGTCTTCCCTCCCCACTAAGGGAGGTGGGAGTTACGTCATTTCCATGCCCAGGTTGAGTAGGGTTTTGACTATGAATCGGCAGATATTAATTCCATTTACACAACAGTATTTATCTGAAGGTGGCTTTCAACTCAGGGCTTCCTGACTCCAGGCCCAGTACTCTTAACCCCTGAATATATGCTGATTATAAGTGTGGATGATGCTATATTGTCTAAAGAAATTAATTTAAATTATAATTATAATGAGAAAAAGGATGATATATTGGATAGAAAGTTAATTTTAAAGACAGGAAGATGTGGGTTCAAGTACTGTCTCTAACAGAAATTGACTCTGTGAACCTAGACAAGTCACCTAATTTCTCAGCAGTCTAGGCAATTCTCAATGACTAGAAGTGGCAGAAAAGGTGTTGTCCTGCACTGATAGGGAGAGTTCCTTACCTGGAAGTTCCCTATGCCCATGAAACCATATCCAAGCCTATCCCCTATCCAATTATAATGTCATAAAACTAAGCAAAATTGGGGAGGGGAATATCTTGTATTAAAGACATCATCTGATGTTTCAGGATAGACTAGAAGGGCATTCCTTTAAAAAAACATCTGTACTTTCTGTCTTAGAATTAACATTAAGTATTAGTTTCAAGGCAGAAGAGCATTAAAGACTAGGTAATTGGGGTTAAGTGATTTGCCCAGGATCACATAGCTAGGAAGTATCTGAGGCCAGATTTGATCCCAAGATCTCCCATTTCCAGGCCTGGCTTTCTATTCACTAAGCCACCTAGATGCCCCTAGGGATACATTCTTAAAGACTTTGTCAATGGGTGTCCAGACTTAGAGGGCCTACCAGGCAGGAACATCTCCTATATAGTCTGTATAAATGGATTTTATGCCTGTCATATGAATACCAATCTAGCCACCAAAAGCTATTTGCCAAAATGTTGCCCACCAAGACATTACATAGTAATGCTCATTGAATATAAACTAATGCTCATTTTTGTACTATATGGTTAAATGTACCTAGGAAGACACTTATTTTCAAAGATGTGGTTTTGAAAATAAAGTATTTTTTTTACAAATATAGTCAATACAGTAATAATCTTACTATTCTGGAGTTCAGCTATTCAATAGCTTCACCTATTTAGAGTACAAACAAGAACCAAGAAGTTAGCCACATAACTCTATGAATGACAAAATTGGATTCTGGAAAAATCAAAGTATTAAATAAAGCTCATGGACTTAAATCAAAGAAGTTAACCTTAAAGTTTTCAATTAAAACCAGTTTGTTTTTATTTTTTCAGTTCAGTTCAACAAGTATTTATTAAGCATTGACTGTGTGTTAAGTACTAATTTAAGTAGTGGAGCTACCAAGTCAAACATGAAAGCAGACCTTGCTCTCAATGAGCTTACATCCTACTTGAGAGAAACACCGTGTACACAGATAAGTTTGTCGAGGGAACTTAGCTCTGAACCAGGAAAAGTTATCAAGAAAAGCAATTCGCTTTCTGCCTGGGAAATAATAAATCTCAAAGCCAAGGCCTGGTGTGAGCAATACTGGAGAAACTTTTGCCAATCCTAAGATAAGAGTTCATGCCCTTTCTGAAAGAAAACAGCAACACACCCCAGCTGAAAAAACAAGGTGTGATCCCAGCTAAAAGGGCATAACAGCACCCAGCTGAGCTTGGAGCTAAAGTTGGAGAAGACTACAGCAGCCCATTAAAGAGCAAGCCCAGGGATTTCAGATCAACCCATCCAGCAGAGATGCAATACCCTCTGAGGAGTCAGTCCATCAACTGAGAGACCTTCCTGGCCCAAATCAGCAGTGTATTAACTCCTCCAAAAAAAAAATGCTATTCTCAACAAGAAGCAAGTCCAGGTGTGTCATCCATCTATCCAACAGAGATGCTATGCCTTGTGAGGATCTAGTCCCACTTAGCAGTGGAGCGAATTGTCCATCACTTGTTGCCATACCTTGTGGTGTATTTCCTTATGACTTTATGGGAAGAGAATAGTTATCAAAGTTTTGCAGTTCCAGAGTTATGAGTTGCATTGCCCATGTGTTCTCTATACTATCATTTTTTTAAGTTTCCATCCACTCAACCATCACTCTTACCATGAACTATGTGTCTATTTGTGAAATAATACACTACAGGGTTTAGGAGAAAATATTTATTAACTACTGTTCTGTCTATGCCATTTGAGTAAGTGTCTTTTCTAACTGTTAATTGAGGCTAGTGGCTAGTGGTTGATTGTTATTTGGAGACACAAAGGTAAAGGCTCTTGGGCTATGGTATCAGGAGTTGTCATCCACATGGTTACCTCTAGGACCCAAGACAGAAGTTTCCCTCTGGGGACTCAATCTGCCCATGCAAGTACAAGTGAAAGATAATGCCCCAGAGGGTTGCTACATAAACAAAGTAAATAAAAAGTGATTCAGAAGACAGAAGGACTAATAATTGGGTAGATCAGTAAAAACTTCATATAGAAGATGCCAATTGAAATGGGCCTGGAATGGACCAAAGTACTGTAATAAGTGAAGGTGAGAGGGAGAACAAGTCTTCCAGAGAAAAGGGACAGTGTGCAGAGGTATGGAGAGATTGTGTATGGAGAACATCAAGAAAACCAGTTTGGCTTGAATTTAGAGTATATGAGAAGGAAACATTAAAAATGTTTGGAAAAATTAATTAGAACCAAAAATTTAAAATTTAAAGGATTTGAAATGTACGGTTGAGAATGACTCTGAGATAGTAGACTTAAGACTAATTATCCGCTTTCCTCTCCTACAGCAGATTAGAAGTGGCAAGTCAAAATTTGTGTGAGGTGCTTTTATAGGCAAACACAGTTATAGCACCAAGAACAAGTTCTTAACAAAGAGAAAACAAAAAAACTACACATAGAATCCTAGTGGCTAGCCTTCTCCCTGCTTGTACTTTCAGGATACATCACCTAGAGAACAATTACTCTTGGTTCAAGGTACTACATGGGACTGACATCACAAAATCATGACTTTGAAACCCTTATAAATGTGTTTCTTTGTTCATAATTAGCCAGAGAGCATGATTATTTCAACACAAATGGATTTAATAAAATTTGCAATACAGCATCCTAACACACACATGCACACGTGCACACGTGCACACACACACACACACATGGGGAACACTACAAAAATATATATTGGATCAATGGAGAGTGATTGTACTTAAGTACAGTGTTCAAATGCTCAAGTACAGATTTAACATGATGGAGCCCACATACAAAGAGCACCCAAAACTGCAAGGATCTTGATGTCCCCTTGTGATTTCCACAGGCCACTGCTCACTGGGCAAAATGTCTTGGCTGACATTCTCCAACTGATAAATGGGCAAGGGATATGAATAGGCAGTTTTCAGATAAAGAAATCAAAACTATCTTTAAGCACATGAAAAAGTTTTCTAAATTTCTCATAATTAGAGAAATGCAAATCAAAACAACTCTGAGATACCACCTCACACCTAGCAAATTGGCCAATGTGACAGCAAAGGAAAGTAATAAATGTTGGAGAGGATGTAGCAAAATTAGGACACTAATGCATTGCTGATAAAGTTGTGAATTGATCCAACCATTCTGGAAGGCAATTTGGAATTATGCCCAAAGGATTTTTAAAAGATTGCCTGCCCTTTGATCCAGCCATACCACTGCTGGGTTTGTACCCCAAAGAGATAATAGGGAAAAATACGTGTACAAAAATATTCATAGCCACGCTCTTTGTGGTGGCAAAAATTGGAAAATGAGGGAGTGTCCATCGATTGGGGAATGACTGAACAAACTGTGGTATCTGATGGTGATGGAATACTACTGTGCTGAAAGAAATAATGAACTGGAGAAAACCCATGTGAACTGGAAAGACTTCCAGGAATTGATGCAGAGAGAAAGGAGCAGAACCAGGAGAACATTGTACACAGAGACTGATACACTGTGGTACAATCTAACATAATGGACTTCTCTACTAGCAGCAATGCAATGATCCAGAACAATTCTGAGTGACTTATGAGAAAGACCACTATCCACATCCAGAGAAAGAACTGTGGGAGTAGAAACACAGAAGAAAAACAACTGCTTGATCACATGGGTCAATGGGGATATGATTGGGGATGTTGACTTTGAATGATCATTCTATTTCAAATATTGATAATATGGAAATAAGTTTTGATCAATGATACATATAAAAACCCAGTGGAATTACTTGTCAGCTTTGCAGGGGGAGACTGGGGGAGGAAGAAGGGGAAGGAAAGATGTAACCATGTAACCACAGAAAAATATTCCTAATTAATTAATTAAATTAAAAAATTTTTTTGAAACGACCTTAAGCAAATTACAAGAACCAATAACCTAGTTTCCCTAGCTAAAAGATGAATCTATTCTTACCAGGAATGAAGATAAAAATATTTTCTTCTTTAATGAAAGTAATTCTTTAATTCAGAAACCTTTCTTAATACTTCTGGTCTAATAAAGATTTGTCTAATACCACCACCACCAACAACAAAAAAAGATGTCTTGCTTGAGTATGTTGCTTGACCAGATTCACTGGACTTTCTTTCTTTCAATTTTTTTAAACCCTTAACTTCCGTCTTAGAATCAATACTGTGTATTGCTTCCAAAGCGAAGAATGATAAGGGTTAGGCAGTGAAGGTTAAATGACTTGCCCAAGGTCACACAGCTGGCAAGTATCTGAGATCATATCTGAACCTAGCACCTCCTATCCCTAAGCCTGATTCTCAAGCCTTCGACCTACTTTCTGAAGGGCACTTTGCTCTACTGCAGTGATTCCCAAAGTGGGTGCCACCGCCCCATGGTGGGTGCTGCAGCGATCCAGGAGAGCGGTGATGGCCACAGGTGCATTTGTCTTTCCTATTAAAATTTTTAAAAAATTAATTTCCTGGGGGCTAAGTAATATTTTTTCTTGAAAGGGGGCGGTAGGCCAAAAAAGTTTGGGAACCACTGCTCTACTGAATAGCCATAGTTTCCATGGCCTCCAGCTTCTGGCTCACTTGAAGTCCTCAGTTAAGTCAGTGTAATGTTTCTTTTCCAAGAAAAAAACAGAACTCTTGCCCTAAGACCAATGGAAATCCTTACTAGTCCCGCTCCTTCAGAGTCTCAGTTCTGAGATATGAAATCTCCCAATCCTCATAATTGCTCTCTCTCTATTTCTCTTTCCTCAACTTTTCTCAACTGAGATAGCTGAAGTTCAGGAAGTAATGACATAAATTACTTTCTCAGTCTATATGCAAGTACATCTCCAATAGTCATATATCTCTACTACATGATGCCATTGTTGATAAGGGAGAGAGAGGAGACAGAGAAATCTCCTCCCTTGTTCTACTTTGCAAGAGGTGCAAGACCTCAGCCATTCCGAATTTGCTCAAGCTCTATCTTTCCTTCAGAGGTGATTCCTAAGATAACTAAGTGGGGCTGCCTTACTTTTTTTTTTTTTTTACTTTTTTTTTTTTTAATTTTAAACCCTTAACTTTTGTGTATTGACTTATAGGTGGAAGAGTGGTAAGGGTAGGCAATGGGGGTCAAGTGACTTGCCCAGGGTCACACAGCTGGGAAATGTCTGAGGCCAGATTTGAACCTAGGACATCCTGTCTCTAGGCTTGGCTCTCAATCCACTGAGCTACCCAGCTGCCCTGCCTTACTTTTTTAAAGGCCACTAGGGTATGGCTGATCCTCAGCCAATCAATCATCAGATATTCCTTATGTCCCATCAGTTGTCTTTATCCAACTCCTTATAATCAAGTTATTTAGGAAACACTTTTGTATTCTGTTTTCAGGTCTTTAGATAATTCCTTTATACTCTCTTCCTGTGTGTTTAAAAAAAAAAAACAATTTGAACATGGACTGCCCAGACCTACATCCTCTGCATTTAAAAAGCACACATAAAAAACAACAATAAAAAATCCTAGTAGTCTAGGGTCATTTAGTATAGGAGCAAATAACCCCCAGTCTAGCTCTAAATCTATGATCCCATCATTATTTACTCTGATAATAAAATGAAAGCATTGGGAAAACTAGGTGGCTCAGTGGATAGAGAGCTAGGAACAGAAGTCCTGGGTTCAAAGTTAGCCTTAGATACTTCCTAGCTATGTAACTCTGGGCAAGTCACTTGACCCTAATTGCCTGGTCCTTTCTGCTCTTTTGCCTTGGATCTGATATTTATATTGATTCTAAAACAGAAGATAAGAATTTCAATAAAATAAAATAAAATGATGGCATTACAATATGGCAGCATTGTACAAAACTGAAATAATATAAGATGACTCTCTCCACTTTTTTTTAAACTCTTGCCTTCTTCTGCCTTGGAATCAATACTAAGCTTTGGCTCCAAAGCAGAAGGGCCAGGCAAATAAGGTTAAGTGAGTTTTTCAGGGTCACACAGCTAGGAACTATTGAAACCTAGATTTGAACCCAGAACTCCCCATCTGAAGGCCTCCCTATCCACTGAACCACCTAGCTGCTTTTCTCCCTCTATTCTTCCTAAGATCCAGTTAACTAGTCTACTGTGTCTCTATAATATGCCATACGCCTTCCTATTTCTCTGTTGTTCCTCATACTGCTCCCTGTGTCGGGAATATCATTCCTCCCCATCTTTACTCATTGCATACCTATCTCTCCCTTAAAACACATTTCAAATTTCGTCTCCTTTGGAAAGTCTTCTCTCATATCTTTCCCTCTCCTCTCCACTGGTGATGATCTTCTCTATCTTTATACTTATTTTGTATTATTGTGTGTTCTAGTTATACAGTGCCTATCTTAACCGCTATACCCACACCCAAGGAGTCTTCTATGAGTTCAATAAGGGTAGGGACCATGTTGTATCTAAATTTTGTCTCTTTCCCATTGCACAGCATAGTAAGCAAGAACAAGTGTTTGTCAAGTGTTTATTCAGAAAATTAATGTAGAACCACCACTGGCCTTTGTAATAGGAGTATATTTGGGAGATGGGATTAGATGGGTTTGACTGAATTACTTTGGACCAGTAACAAGGGTTTTACAGAGAGAGAGAGAGAGAGAGAGAGAGAGAGAGAGAGAGAGAGAGAGAGAGAGAGACTAACAGCTGTTGAGTTCCACGTCAATCCCTCTTCTCCAACAGTCCAGAATCTTTCCTCATGCATCTGTCTCTTGCAGACCATCCTTACTATAACCTTAGAGTCAGAAGATTTGAATTCAAGTCCTGACCTTGCCTCATTTCTGGAGTGACCTTGGACAATCAAGCAATCCATAAGTGTATTGAAGCAATTACTCTGTCTCAAGTGCTGTGCTAAGTGATGGAGATAAAAGGAAAAAACACATACACAAAAATATACAATTTACTTCTACTCCAACCTTAATTTCCATATCAGCAAAGGGAAGAGTTTGGATTAGATCTTAATCTGGGTTCATCATTTTGTATTTTCAAACATTTTTGATAATTATTTCAGTATCATTTGTCTCCTTTGTATGCATTTTAAAATATTCTGAGCAGAGATCCATAGGCTTCACCAGTCTGTCAAAGGGGTTCATGGCACAGGAAAAATTTAAGGATTTCCTTCTACCCTTAATATTCTTTGATTCAATGTTCTAAATGATGAGCCAAAGTCATCAAGAGAAAGTGAAATCATGTTCAAAGTCCTTTGTTTAAGAAATCAGTTGTGTGACATTTTAGAAAGATTAATATATCCACAATGGCTAAAATTTTGATGCCAAATGTTTTAAACTCTTGATTAACTGGAAAAATTTTCTCTCTAAAATGACATACTGATTAAAATTAGACCAAATAAAATGTTGACATAATTTATTCATTCATTAAAAAAAGTTCCTATGTGTCTTCTTCCTCAACATGATAAATATGGGAAAAGGTATTATATGATAACACATGTATAATCTAAATAAAATTGCTTACTGTCTCAAGGACAGGAGACTGGAGAGAGAGAATTTGTAACTCAAAATGTGAGAAAACTAATGTTAAAAACTGTTTCTACATGTAATTGGGAAAAAATTAATTATTACTAAAAAAAATGTACTGAAAACCTGCTATGTACAAGATCCTGCAGGGAATACCCCAATGAATAAAATACATTTCCTGCCCCCAAGAGGTTTACATATTCAGCTATAATTTGGAGAGTATTTTCATTCATTCAGTTCATTTATTCAACAGACATCTATCATATGCCTACTATGTGTATGCATTAAATCAGCAATTGTTTTTATCAGATTTTGTTACAGTCCAATAGAATTTATGAATAAACTATTTTGATTCCTGTTAAAAATGATTATGGAGGGAGGAAGAAGAAATGCTAGATGGCTCAGTGGGTTGAGAACCAGACCTAGAGATAAGAGTTTAAATCTAGCTTCAGACATTTCCTAGCTGTATGACTCTGGGCAATTCACTTAACTGACATCATGTAGCCCTTACCATTCTTATGCCTTGGAAACAATATACAGTATTGATGCTAAGACAGAAGGTAAGGGCTATTTTTTTAATGATTATGGATGTGGTTTTTATTTCTTTTTTTTTAAATTTGGTTCATTGACAAATGAATATCTGAGGCGGATTGCAATTCAGTGGTTAGTATACCTTGTCCAAGTGTTCATTCACAATTTGGCTTATTTCAAGTCCCTGGTTAAATTATAATCAATAGAACAATGGTATAGTTCTCAGGATATAATGATACCATTTGCAGTCTGGCAAATATGTCAGTGAACATTAAGCCCCTAAAAATGCTGAGATAAACATCTCTTGTGTTCCAACTGGATGTTAATAAACTCAGAATCAAAATCACAAAATGTTAAAGTTAAAAGAGTCTCCCAGAAGCCGCCTAATCTACCCAATAACCTTCTATATCCCTGACAAGTATTCCCAGAACCCTAGAACTTTTTTCTTCAAGAACCTTTGTCTAATCTCTCCCTAAGTCTGCCATACCTCAAATGAGTTTCTCCCACATTTCAAAGTTCCTTTTCAAGAGCCACATGGAAAGATTCTAGTCACTCATTCACATGACAGTATTTCAAATACTTGAAGACAGTTTTCATACTCCTCATAAGTTCTCTTCTCCAAATTAAGCATCCCAAGTTAATTCAATAGAATCTCAAAAGACTATTACTTGACTTCATTGTCTTCCATTAGACTCCTTAACTAAAGCCACATGCAGACTCTGGCATCAGAATTCAAGCTCTATCATGTTCTACTAGGCTGGAAAGGCATTATCTAAAGGCCCTGTTATGAGTTGCATGGCTGTCACCTGAAGACCGCTCTACCTCTATTCAAAGTTCATCACCAGGTTTATCAGAGTGTGATGAAATTTTTTCAGCCCAAGAAATTCTTAAAGACCTTTTATCAAGAAATAGAAGGGAAATGATCCACCATGGTGAAATCACAGATTCCTGGAGTCTCAAAGTAGAAATTAATAGACTATATCTCCCCTTGAGAGGGGATGTAGAAAAATCCTGAGGCTAGTTAATGCATTGATCAGCCTTTCAAACCCTCATCATTTATTAAAGCAAATATATGATAGTAATTATTTGCTATAATATATCCCCTAATGCAGCCATTGGGTTCTTTTCAAAGCCAACTCATGAAATGTAATTACCAGGAGGAAAAAGTACTGTTGAAGGAAAACTTGCCATTTGTTAATGAACTAGGAAAACAGAGAAGCAAGTTCTTAGTGAGTCAGTCATTGGAAATTGAACCATTTCCATCAACATTTTAGCTTCTCTTTCAGTGTTTCTGAAACATATAGAGAAAAAAAAGAGTAGCATGCCTATGAAATCATTATGGTCAGGCAAAAATAGACTTGATCTCATTATAGGGATTTTCATGTCTGGCTAATTCAAATAACATAAATAAAGCCTGCCATATACCCTATCAGCAACATGCTCATCTAAATGTAAATAGTGGACTTCTTTGACAGACAATCTCCTTTCTCCTATGAAGTCACTAGACTCATGGCGGGGGGGGGAATGGAAAGAAATATATTCTCACATGAATTTAAAAAAAAAAAAAAAAAGCTCATGGCATCTTTTCTGATTGTGTGTACCTTTTTTTATTCCCCCAACCTGGAAAGTATTTCTTGCATTCCTGTCTCAGTACACTACCTTAACATCCCTTAATGTGCAGTTCCATAGTAATTCATCATTACCCAGCCTCCAAATTATTCTAGTGTTGATTAAATTAGTAAATGCAATCACAATCTGAAGCGAGTTAATTGAGAGAATTTATTTGGGCCTGACAGTTTTATGCATGTTTGATTAAGTATTATAAGGTTTGTTTTTGATTTTGCATAATTTAACTTTAAATCCTGCACTGGGGGGCCCATCAACCATTAACGACCAAAATAAACTCTTTTAAGATGCATATATTTATGATTTATTTCTAAATGCAATGTCTCCCAGATTTTGTTTTATTTTATTTTTTGGGTGTCTTTGCCAAAGTGACAAATATGTTTAAAGTAACATTTTGAGCCATTCGGTTTGTGCTATAAATCTTCAGGAATGTATACAATTCATTAAAAGTTTTGAAAGAAGTACAAGTTCACATTTATATTGCAACAAGTGACATATAAATGCGTATGTTTGTCTTCCCTGCTTGCCATAAAATATATCTGCAATTCCTGGCTGCTTTGACTAGTACAAATAGCCCACTCTCTGGTGCAATGATAAGTTTCATCACAAATCTTCACTCCTGTCAACACAAAACTGTTCAATCAACAAGAATATGAGTTGTGTCTTTTGTGAAATTAGCACAGGAAAGAAATACAACCTATTTTCCTTGCCCAGGGATGCGTGGGCGGGTCCTGAAAGGCCTGAACTTATGATGTTTGCTTGGGACCTGATCTCTTATCTCTGAATGTCAAAGCTGCAATTCCCAGTTGGCCTCAAAGACATTTGTTTTATGAGGACACATTCATTAAAGAGCCCAGGAACTAGCTGCCTCAGAGGAAGGCAAGGGCTTCTTAGACTGCCTGTTATTTTGTGTTTGTTTTTTCAGAGAGATCAGAATTTTAAGGAAATATGTATTATTTTCCCAGCTCTGATTGATGCAATTAATTGTTTCTTAGTCCTACTAATTAATGTCATGATTTGATTTTTGTTCTTTTCTTGATATAAATGGATAGAGAGATAGCCTTGAAGCCAGGGAGATCTGCTAAATTCAAGTCTTACTTCTGCCACAAATTGGCCGTGTGACCTTGTGCAGATTACTTCAACTCTCAGTGTTCCAGGCTCTAAGCTTATAAATAGGAAAGAAGGTGCCAATGTTCACTGATTCACTGATAAGTAGGGAATTTCTTTGCCTGGGAGTACCTCATATCAATGAAATTGCAGGTCCAGTCTGTAACCCTGTCACCTTTAAATACCTAAAATGCTGGTAGGGGTAGAAAAAAAAGAGAGAGTATTTTTTTTAAACTCTCACCTTCTAACTTAGAATCAACACTATGTATTGGTTCTAAGGCAGAAAAGAGATAAGAGATAAACAATGGGGGTTAAGTGGCTTGCCCAGGGTTACACAGATAAAAAATATCTGAGACTGGATTTGAACACAGGATCTTCCATCTCCAAACCTCATTCTCTATCCACTGAGCCAACTAGCTGCCCCCTGAGAGTATTATTATTTTAACTTTTTTTTTTTTTTAACTGAAGGGCCTTCTACTAGTTAACCAAAGTCTCAGAATACTCCTGGATATCACACTCCTCAAACACACATACAAACTCTCCTGGGATCATAAAAAAGGAACCAGTGCTTGGTACATAGTAGCCACTCAATAAATGGTTGATAATTCACTCCTTGATTGACCTACTTCAACTGTCTCATTTTACAGATCTGGAAATTGACCCCTGAGAGAAGAAAAGACTTGGCATAGGCAGGAAGTAGTTGAGACAGGATTAGAAAACCCTAGGTCTTCTGTTTCCCTATTCATTGCTTTTTCCCACCCCATTGTCATTTCCAAGAGAGGATCATAGTTCCATTTTCATTGGTTTTGTGAGTCTTTCGATATGTACTTTTCTCTTTCATTCAACAAATATTGAGCTACCTACTGTGTGCAGAGTACTCAACTGGCACAGAAGGAAATACAAAAGTCTGAGAAGATACAGTTCTAACTCTCATGGAGATGGCACTCTAAAAAAATACTTGTAATCATCAACTATGAGAATTCATCAGAGAGCTATGACAAAGAGCTACATGGAAATAATCCTTGTGAGTATTACCTCACAAGGTTATTGTGAAATTCAAAAGAGATGTGGCATCATAATTACAAAGTAGAATGCAGGAAGGATGGTCACATTCTGTAAAAAGGAACATTGTTTAAACAAAAGCTGGTCATTTTTTTCTAATTATTTTTTGCATGTTATTGACTGGTAAAATTTCATTTCTTACCTTTCCCAGAAGAGGCAATTTTTACATTCAAAGGAAATAAAATAGACATCTTTCTTTCATAATCTCCATGAAGGAACTTTCCAAATGTATTTGGGAGTTTTGTCCTCCCTTTGTTTTTTCTTCCTTTTTTCCCTACCTCTTCCTCCAGAAAGCATAGACTAAAAATATTTTGGGTCTGCCTTGGAATATATGCGATTTTCTCACACACAGTTGGTGTTTAATAAATATTTGATGACTTGTTTGATGAATTTATTTAATGCTTGGTATATACAGAGTCCTATACTAGGTATATGGCAACATCCAAATATCAATGTAAGCTGGTTCCTTCCCACAAAGTATTTTCAGCCTAACAGAAATGATAAATAGACAAAATCACTATAATATAAAGCAGTTTTCAATTTAATTCAACAAGCATTTATTAAGAATAAGAATAGTAACAGCTAACATTTATGTACTTTCTTCAAGTTTGCAAAGGGCTTTACATATATTCTCTCACTTAATCTTCATTACAGGAGAAGAGGGAAGAAACATTTATTAGTTACCTACTATGTTCCAGGCACTGTACTAAACATTTTTTTTAACCCTTAACTTCTGTGTATTGGCTCATAGGTGGAAGAGTGGTAAGGGTGGGTAATGGGAGTCAAGTGACTTGCCCAGGGTCACACAGCTGGGAAGTGTCTGAGGCCGGCTTTGTATACTAAACATTTTACAAATATTATCTCATTTGATCCTCACTACACTTCTGTGAGGTAGGTGCTATTATTATTCCCATTTTATAGTTGGGGAAATTGAGGCAAACAGAGGTTACATGACTTACCCATAGTCATAAAGCCAGTAAGAATCTCAGATTGGATTTGAATACATTCAAATCTAGAAAAGACTGGACTCATCTTAAATCTAACACCAGCACACTATTCACTAGTCAACTAGTTGTCCTTTCCCTACACTCTGAGGTAGGTGTTATCATAGTCACATTTTTACAGATGAAATTAAAGATCAAGTGACTTGCCCAAGATTAAGAGACTGAGATAACAGTGACACTCAAATCTTCCTGAATGGAAAGAACATTGGCTATGGAGTCCAAAGACTTGGGTTCAAATTCTACCTCTGATTCCACTATTTGCTATCTGTGTAACCTTGGGCATTTGACTAATCTGGGTCTCAGTTTCCTCATTTGTAAAACGAAGGAGTTGAACTAGATGGCTTCTTAAATCCCTTCCAGCTTTGACTCTATGATCCTAGAATTTCAAGTCCAGTGCTCTCTCTATGACGCCTCACAACCCTTCTTCTCATGGAATATATATGCTCTGGTTCATAGAAATGGACACTCACATTGGCCTCTTGTAGAGAAAGAAATGTTTTACCGTGTCCAGATGATGCAGCAACTCCTGACTGGTCCCCACATGTCCACATGACCTGGGGGAGAGGAGTTGTATTGAAGATGAGAGGCAACTGAATGAGGTGGAATCTCCCTTCCTGGGAAAGCTGTCAGACCCTATTAAAGCTCCACTTTTCTCACTCTTCCAGGCCTTACCTGCATCCTGATGCAGTGCTAGTCTTCTAAACTTCTAAGAACGGGAAGAAGACACATACCAGCCAGAATACATACTGGGGCCAGACCACAAGGGTTTGGCTGCTTCTTCTGTTGTGTTTCTTTACCTGAGCCCAGTCACTAAACGGTGATCCTGAGAAACGACTTGCCAATCCTAGTGGTAACATTATGCTTTAGGAAGGTAGTTTCTGAGTCAATGCTGGCTGCCCTGCTGTTACCTTATTTCTTAGAGAAGATGAACAAGGGTCTGATTATCCTAAACCGAAAGAAGCTAAAGAACCATGCCTGGCCAGATGGAAGATCTGAGTCTTGGGATTTGTTCCAACAGTGCAGAGCTGTAGTGAATATGAACTAGCAACTCAGCAGGCTCACAGTCTTTATCTCCTGAGGGAGCGTAATAGGGGTGATGGGTCACGTTATGGTTTAAGTATTTGTATTTTATGAGTCTTTTGTGTTTTAAGTCTTTCTTTTGTAGTGTAGGAGATGAATAACAGTCCTACACTTGATATTTGTTTTGTACATTGAGTATTCTCTCTATAAGGGAACCCGTTAATCCTTTTTGGGAATACCCTAGACATGAACATATATATAAGGGAAAACTAGCTCCTCTGATATGAGAGCTTGCTGATCCATTTCAGGGCTGTTCCTGACCTTACATGTCTACCTTTCACCCAACTCTCACCCGTGACTCCAAGAATTTGTAGCATACTCCAGGAAAACCATATCAGCAAAAAAACTAAACCAGATTGAAAGTAACTTACAGTCCTCAAATCTGTCAGTGAATTAGGGGGATAGCTATCCTAAGCATGTGAAATCTTCTCCTAGTGGAATGGGGAGAACAATTTGTTCCAATAGCTGTGGAGCATTTAGAGCTTGGTCAGACTTGGAAGACACCAAGGTCATCCACTGCATCCCAGGACATTACCAGTTGTCCTGACTTTTGTCTTGCTGTTGGACTTCAATGACTCTGGAAAAGAGAGTGATGACTTTGTACAACTCTGCCTCAATCCTTAAATTCAGTTCATTCCCAAGTCACGGCATCACCCCATGACATCATTGGTCCTCTTCAAACACAAAGGAAGAGGGGCAGCTAATGACTCAGTGAATAAAGAGCCAGGCCTGGAGATGGGACATTCTGGGTTCACATGTGGCTTCAGACACTTCCTAGCCGTGTGACTCTGGGCAAGTCACTTAACTCCAATTGCCTAGCCCTTACCACTCTTCTGTCTTGAAAGAGACGCTTAATATCAATTCTAAGACAAAAGAATTTTTTTAAAAAAGAAAAAACAACAACAATAGACAAGAATCATATGGAAGCTTTGCTTTTGAGATTTTCCCCCCCCCGAAATCCCACTCTGGGTTGGAAACATAATGACCCTTAGAGTGTATAGAAAAAGTTTATTCCTCTCTTTGTAGTCAGGCTATTTCCCCAGAATCAATTAAGGCTCCATGTAAATCCAGAACAGAAACCCACAACCTAAAGAAGAGGTACAGGAAGATTGTTTAGGAGGCATGGGGAATATTTGGTAAATAACTTTATTATCCTATTGGACTATTACAAAAATAGTAGGGGAAAAATTTGTAGGCTGGAGAGAAATAATTTTAGAATACTAAAACTGTTACGTACCAAACAGTCTTGTTTGTGAAAATTTCATCTCTCTGTTTTATTTATTAGGTGTACATATCTAGTAAACTCTATTATATATTTCCTTTCAGACTGAATAGGGAGTACAGGAAGATTTACTGAAAGCAAAGAGATAAAGGGACCAAGAAAGGTTAGGAACTCCTGCCCTAGTTACTAGTACCCTCTCTCTATCCCTTGAATTTCCTTTGTATATATTCTGTGTTTATTTATCTGTGCTCCTATCATTTCTTCAAAGTAGAATATTAACTCCTTGAGGAAAAAATTGTTTTGATTTTATCTTTCTAGCATCAGCACCTAACAGTGTCTTATATATAGTGGCACTTAATAAGTCATTACTGAAGGAATAAATGAATGAACGAATCGGATAAATGATAGAATCAAGATGCAGAAACATATCCATGAGACAAATGTAGTAAGATGATATTTAGTAGAAGCTTAATGCAAAGCCCTACACATAGGTTCTCAAAAACTTCATATGAGGAGTAGGGCCAAGATGGCAGAGAAAAAGGCAGTGGAAAAAAACCCACTTGAACTCTCCCAAATTCTTCTTCAAACAACTTTAAAATAGTGTCTCAAAACAAATTCTGAAGCTACAGAACCTACAAAAGAACAGAGAGAAATAATTTTCCTACCCAATACAGCTTCAGAGGTTGTCAGGAAAGGTTATCTCCCTGCAGTAAAAATGGAGTGTGTTAAAAATAAAATAAAAATAAAATAAAATAAAAAAAAAAAATGGAGTGTGCTCTAGCACAGGCCACCTAGGCAAGGCAGCAGCAGGCCTGGGGGATGACTGAATCAGCAAGCCACATATGGTAAAGGAGTTAGACAACTGATCAGAAAGAGATTATAAGGAACTCTTTGCTGGCCTTGGATGCAGGACTCTGTTTCATTACCATACATGGTTCCTAATCACAGTCCCAGGGCAAGGAGGAGCACTAGCAGACTAGAACATGCCACTTCAGGGGAGCAGGGACCCTGGTCATAGCTACAAAGTGATAAAGAGTACTTGTGGTCACTTATTGAGCAGAACACAGGACAGGAGAGTAGTAAACACACTTCTCCTTAAATCACTCCACTTTGGAAGAAAACTTACAGACCCCTAGAACTAGCTCTGACAACAGTAGCATGAAAAATCTGAAGCTTGGGACAGTGCCTCCTCCATCATGGGAGCAGATCCCAACTTTAATAACATAAATTTAAAAGTAAAAAAATAGGCCAGGGAAAATAGTCAAATAAACAAAAAAAAACAATAACCTGACCATATAAAGTTACTATGGTAATAGGGAAGAATAAAACACAAACTCAGAAGAAGACAACTAAGTCAACAAGCTACTACATCCAAAGCCTCAAAAAAATGTGATTTAATCTCTGACCCAAAAAAAAGTTCTGGAAGAGATCAAAAAGGATTTTTAAAAATCAAATGAGAGAGGTAGCGGAAAAATTGGGAAAAGAAATGAGATTGATGCAAGAAAATCATGAATAAAGAGTCAATAAATAGCTTGATAAAGGATGCACAAAGAAATAAAGAAGAAAAAAAATCTTAAAAACAGACTAATCCAAATAGTAAAAGAGGCATAAAAATTCACTGAAGAAAAGAACTCTTTTAAAAATAGAATTGGCCAAATGGGAAAAAAGGTACAAAGCTCACTGAAGAAAATAATACCATAAAATTAGAATAAAACAAAATCAAAAGAATGAAGAAAATGTGAACTATCTGACTGGAAAAATAACTGATTTGGAAAAAAATATACAAGAGATAATTTAAGAATTATCAGACTACCTGAAAGCCATGGTTAAAAAAAAAACTTAGCCATCATATTCCAAGAAATTATTAAAGAAATTGTCCTGATATCCTAGAACCAAGGATAAAACTGAAATTGAAAGAATTTACGAATCACCTCCTGAAAGAGATTCCAAAATGAAACCCCTCAAGAATATTATAGCCAAATTCCAGAGCTCCCAGATCAAGGAGAAAATACTGTAGCCAGAAAGAAACACATTCAGGGGGCAGCTGGGTAGCTCAGTGGATTGAGAGCCAGGCCTAGAGACGGGAGGTCCTAGGTTCAAATCTGGCCTCAGACACTTCCCAGCTGTGTGACCCTGGGCAAGTCACTTCACCCCCATTGCCTACCCTTACCACTCTTCCACCAAGGAACTAATATACAGAAGTTAAGGGTTTAAAAATATATTTTTAAAAATGCAAAAAAAAACACATTCAGTAAAACACAGGATTTAGCATCTTCTATATCAGTGATTCCCAAACTTTTTTGGCCTACTGCCCCCTTTCCAGAAAAAAATATTACTTAACCCCCTGGAAATTAATTTTTTTTTAATTTTAATAGCAATTAATAGGCCATCACTGCTTCCCTGGATCGCTGCAGCACCCACCAGGAGGCGGTAGCAACCACTTTGGGAATCACTGTTCTATATTAAAGGATGGGAAGGCTTGGAATATGATATTCCAGAGGGCAAGGGAGTTGGTTCTATAATCAAGAATCACCTACCTAGATGGAATACTATTGTGCTAAAAGAAATAATGAACTAGAGGAATTCCATGAGAACTGGTATGACCTTCAGGAATTGATGCAGAGTGAAAGGAGCAGAACCAGGAGAACCATATACAGAGAGACAGATACACTGTGCCATAATCAAATGTAATGGACTTCTCCACTAACAGCAATGCAATGATCCAAAACATTTCTGAGGGACTTATGAGAAAGAACACTACCCACATTCAGAACTGTGGGAGCAGAAACACAGAAGAAAAACAATTGCTTGACCACATGGGTCAATAGGGATATGATGGGGGATGTAAACTCTAAACCAGGGGTCGGCAACCTTTTTGGCTGTGAGAGCCATAAATGCTACATTTTTTAAAATGTAATTTCGTGAGAGCCATACAGTGCTCACAGTGCGCTCCTGTAACAGCGCCTGAAAAAAATTGACTTTATGGCTCCTGCGGAAAGAGCCATATCTGGCCCTCAAAAGAGCCAGATATGGCTCAAGAGCCGTACATTGCTGACCCCTGCTCTAAATGATCAACCTAGTGCAAATATCAATAATATGGAAATAGGTCTTTATCAGTGACACATGTAAAACCCAGTGGAATTGCATGTTGGCTATGGGAAGGGGTTGGGAGAGGAGGGGAACATGAATCATGTAACCATGGAAAATTTTTCATAATTAATCAATAAAATAAAAATAAAAATAAAAGAATCACCTACCTAGCAAAACTAAGTATAATCCTTCAGGGAGAGAATGGATACTCAATGAAATAGAGGACTTTCAAGCATTTGTGAGAAAAAAAATTAGAGCTGAATAGAAAATTTGATTCTCAAATAGAAGATTCAAGAAAAGCATAAAAAGCCAAACATGAAAGAGCAGCCATAGGAACATGATACTTATAACTCCTAAGCACTTTATCATTTTTAGGGCACTTAAACATATATATATATATTAATTATAATATATATATATATATACATATACACACACATACATAAACAGAGGGCATGGGTTTGAGTTGACTACAATGGGATGATATTTAAAAAATAAAATTAAGGGGTCAGAAAAAGGGATTACTATAATGGGATGATATAAAAAAATAAAACTAAGAGGGAAGAAAGAAAAATGCACTAGGAGAATAGGAAAAGGAGATAGAATGGGGTAAAATTATTCCACATGAAAAAAAGCACACAAAGAAGAGCTTTTAAAGTGGAGGAGATGGTGGGGAGGTAACAAACAACATACTTTTTGATCCAGCAATATCACTACTAGGTCTATATCCTACAGAGTTTTTGTTTGTTTTTTAATCAAAAGGACCTAATGTACAAAACTATTTATGGCAGTTTTTTTGTAGTGGCAAAGATTTGGAAATTAAGGGAACATACCCATTAATTGGGGAATAGCTGAATAATTCATGATATATGATTGTGATGAAATACTATTGTGCTATAAGCAATGATGAGCAGAATGCTTTCAGAAAAACTGGAAAGACTTACATGAATTGATGCAAAGTAAAGTGAACAAAATCAGGAAAATGGTGCACACAATAACACCACCACCATATGATGATGAACTGCGAGTGCCTTAGCTACTCTCAGCAATAGCACAGAGTTCCAAACTGCTCTCCAGAATGGTCAGATCAGTTTGCAACTCCACTGATAGTGTTTTAGTGTCCCAATTTTCCCATATTCTCTACAATGTCATTTTATTTTTCTGGTATATTACCTACCATTCTGATAGGTGTGAGGTGATATCTCAGAGTTGTTTTAATTTTAATCTCTATAATTAATAATGATTTAGAGCATTGTTTCATGTGACTATAGATAGTTTTAAATTCATCTGAGAACTTCCTGTTAATAAGTTTTTGACCATTTATCAACTGGAGAATGCCTTGTATTCTTATAAATTTGACTCTATTCTCAGTATATTTGGGAAATAAGGCCTTTATCTGAGATACTTGTCACATTTTTTCACAGTTTTAATTACTGTGTATTCTCTCTATCTTTATTTTATTTTTTTTTTAAACCCTTGTACTTCGGTGTATTGTCTCATAGGTGGAAGATTGGTAAGGGTGGGCAATGGGGGTCAAGTGACTTGCCCAGGGTCACACAGCTGGGAAGTGGCTGAGGCCGGGTTTGAACCCAGGACCTCCCGTCTCTAGGCCTGGCTCTCACTCCACTGAGCTACCCAGCTGCCCCTTCTCTATCTTTATTTTCCTCCTCCTTATCCTACTCTCTCCTTTCACCTTGTCCCTTCTCAAAAGTGTTTGCATTTGACCCCTGTTTCTCCCAATCCACCCTTTCATCAGTCCCCTCCCCACTACTCACAACCCTTTCCCTTTCTACTTTCCTGTAGAGTAAGATAGATTTCTATATCCAACTCTGAATGTATATGTTATTCCCTCTTTGAGTCACGGAACCAATACTAAGTATTGATTCCAAGATAGAAGGTGAGGGTTTTAAAAAATAAAGTGGAACTGACTATCTCTAGGGGTCAAGGATCATCATCAGTCCTGGAGGGACTGGACAACTACTTCCCATTGATATTAAAGTAAGGATTCCTATCCTAGATTAAACTAGATCACTTCCAAAGGTGTTCAACACCAAGATTCTATAATTCTGTATTTAGAACACATTGAAAGTAAGTGAGAAAATACTGGAAGAGTGGATTGCAATCAGATACAATGCCTTAATGATAAGTAAAGGAATTTGGACTTTATTCAGTAGGCAAAAGGGAGAAAGGGAATAAGCAATTATATAGTACCTGCTACATGCCAGGCATTGTGCTAAGTGCATTGCAAATATTTCATTTCATCCTCACAACAACCCAGCAAGGTAGGTGTTATTATTATCCCCATTTTATAGTTAAAGAAACTGAAGCAAATAGGGTTAAGTGACTTGCCCAGGGTCACACAGCTAGTAAGTTTCTGAAACCAAATTTGAACTCAAATCTTCCTGACACCAAGTCCAGTATTCTATCCACTGTGCCACTAGCTATTAAAGATTTTTGAGCAATGAAATCAGGAAAACAAAATGGGACATCTGGGTGGCTCAGTGGATAGCTGTGTGACTGTGGGCATATAGAAGGTGTGAACAGACTGAAACATACAACAAATGAGGAACTTCAAAGAAAAACAAGAGCTAGGTAGCATAGTAGATTGAGACCAGGTCTAGAGACAGGATCATAGATTTAAAGTGGGAGAGGTCATCCACTTTAATCCCCTTATTTTAGAGTTGGAAAAACTGGTCCAAAAGAGACTAAATGATTTGCCCAAGGTAACTCAGGTAGCAAGTGGCAGATGGATTTAAACCTAGCTCCTCTGATTCAAATAATAATGCAGATAGAAGCATACTTTTTAACTTTATTTTTCTGGGTGGTTTTTTTTGTCTGTGTTTTCTTTCATAGCATGACTAATATGGAAATATGTTTTGCATGACTGCACATGTATAACCTATTTCAAATTGCTTATTCTCACCAAGAGGGGAGGGGAGGGAGGGTGTGAATTTTTAACTCAAATTTTTTAAAAACAATTGTTAAAATTTGATTTACATGTAATTGGAAAAAATTGAAAAACAAGTTATTATTCAGTTTGTAACACATTGAGTTTAAGGTACCAAGGGAATATGTTGGCTGAGATATCCAGCGAGCCAGTGGAAATACAGGTCTGGAGCTCAGGAAAATGGTAAGTTGGAGATCAAGGTTTAGATTAATATTTTGCATTGCATTAGTTTTGCATCATATTCTCTGGGTTATTTAAATTTTATCTTTCTGCATATTCTAAAATCCATATACTATGGTTAGTACAGCAATTCCATGATTAGATTAAAATGGATTTCTATGCCCTGAAACAATTAGTATTACACTTAAATCATTTTTTATATTCAGGGTAAATGGATAGCCCCAATAGGTGGATCCCTGGTTTCAGTTAAGATGGTCTGATGCACTCTTGACAATGAAGGAGGAAAGCATTGCTTTGTACTGGTCCCATTCCCCCACATAAACCTGGACTAAAATGAAGGGATAATCTTGCCCTACCTTTAAAAAGAATAGAGGGCTGTTCTTGATTTCATGGAAAGACCACTGGCCTGGGAGTCATGACTTGGATTTCTAAATCCAACCCTTCCATCAGTCAACTTTGTAATTCAGTTCAATCCAACAAATATTTATGATCTTAGAGGAGTTTTTTCACTATGTGCCTCAATTTCTTTTTCTGCCAAAGCAAAGTCTCCCTCCCTAAAGGGTTATTCTATTAAACAATAGGAGTTTGATATACCAAAATGTTTTCCACAAGTTAAAAACAAATGAAAATGCATATTACTATTCTAATTTGAGGATCTTCTCAATTTCTGGGAACCAGAGTTTGAAATCCAATTAAGGTCACTGTTTATGAACTCTTTTGATGAAAATTTCATAAATAATGTTCTATTTGTTGGTTATGCCATTAATTTTTGCCCAGGTCAAAATGTTTTCTCATAGTTAATCAATTAGTAAGCATTTATCAAAGGTAGTGGATTATAAGACAAAGAGCACTTCTCTGGGCTCTGCATATAATGCTTGTATTAGCTGTTTTACAGGATTGCTATAAGTGTAGCAGGTAGATGAGTCTCTGACCCCCTCCCTTTCAGAGCTCTCTGGAGAAGCTTCTGTAAGCTTCCCTAGCTAATGACCTAGCCCAGCCACCCAGGAGGATGATAAAAATGGAAAGGTAAAAAAATATAAAGAGATTTTTCTAGCACCAAAATGATTCAATAGGAAATGTTGACCAAGTGAGAAATACACCTGGGAACTAAAGAACTAAAGAGGACTGATTCATCCTAACCTGATCTCATGGGAAACAAAGACTGATTGAGCAAGGTGAGTAGAAATGGTACTCAAAGCTGCCTAGAAGGAGAAAAAGCACAAGGATATGGGAACCTGGTGAAAAAGAGAAAGCACTAAATAGTCCAGAGGCAATCTGCCACAGGTATGAAAGAGCTGCAACCCTGTCTGCTTTTCCCTCCCTCTGACCTTTGACCCAACAGCTCAAAAGCTTGATACCATCTTCTGGAGAGAAAAAAAGTAATTTCCAGAATATATTTGTGAAGAAGAGAGATCTTTAGGAAGTCTCAGAAAAAGCAGAGTCCTATGCCTTTGCCAGGGTCCCATTCACAGTATTGTGAGTCATGAGGACTGTACAGGTCCCTAGGGGGAAGCAGAGACCCACAAAAAAAAAAGCAAGGGAAACAACTCTCCATGGCTAAGGATATGGTTATTTTCTATGTCATGCACGATACGAATAAGATAATTTCTATGCCTGATTCTTTATGAGTCTGAGTGCTTGTAGGAGATGAATTGATAGCTACCCTTGAGAGACTTCCATGAACTGAGAGACCTAGGATACAGTTGGGAGGAGGAAATCAGGAAAGCCTTCATGGAAAAAGAAATATTTTGAAGGATTCTAAAATACAGGTAGTAGGGGGCAGCTGGGTAGCTCAGTGGATTGAGAGTCAGGCCTAGAGACGGGAGGTCCTAGATTCAAATCTATCCTCAGACACTTCCACTTGTGACCCTGGGCAAGTCATTTGACCCCCATTGCCCACCCTTACCACTCTTCCACCAAGGAACCAATACACAGAAGTTAAGGGTTTTTAAAAAAATTAAAAATTAAAATACAGGTAGCAATTCAACAGGTGAAAAGAAAGGGTATGAAGCTGCTAGGTAGCTCAGTGGATAGAGTGCCAGACCTCAAGTCAGGAGGGCCAGAGTTCAAATTTGTCCTCATATACTACCTAACTATGTACTCTGGGCAAGTCACTTAACCCTAGTTGCCTAGTCTTTACTGCTCTTCTGCCTTGGAACCCATACTTATATTGATTCTAAGAAAGAAGATAAGGGTTTAAAAAGGGGGATAAGGGATATTTTAGGTATAAGAAACATGACTAAGAAAAGTCATGGAAGCAGGAAATCATAGGACATATTTAGAGGACAGAATATAATTCAATTTGTCTAGAGCAAAGAGTAAAGATACCACCTGAATATGAAAGTCCTTGAATTATAGGAAAAGAAATTTGTATTTTTCTTTTCTTTGTAGGGAATCACTAAAGATTTTCTAGCAGTGATATTTTCTTTTTCTTTTTAAATTGGCCATTTAAATGCCTTTTTTATATCCTATCAGGATTATCTATATTATTTCCTAATTTCAATATTTTGTGGAAAACAGCATAACATAGAAGCTAGAGGAGAACCAGGAGACCAGGGTTCAGATACCACCTTTGAAACATAATAGTTCATGACCAAGAATAATAAATAAGTTAACTTTCTTTCAGCACTCCAGAAAACTTTCTGACACTACAAGTTACAAACAATAATTTGCAATAGGAGGAGTTTCCATACCTCGGAATTCTCTATATTGACAAAATCACAGTTTTGGGCCTAAAAAAAATGTTTTGTGTACACCTATTTACAATTACAACTTGTAAAATGAACCCACAAAACATTTTTTTAATATTCTAACTCTGAAGTTCTCATCATAGTATATAACGCCTATATGAAACATGGAGTTAGAACACTGACTTTGACACATATTTATGACTAGGGGCAAAGCATTTACCTTCTTTGCACCTCTCTTTCTCCTAGGTAAAGAAAAGGGGTTGTATAAGGTCCCTTCTTTCTCTGACTTTCTATGTTCTAGATTTTAAGATCCCTTCCAGTTTATGCTTTCAATGTCCTAAGATTCTTTCCAGTACATGAATCTACACAACATAATAGGACTAATACTTCAAGATATTGCACTTTAAGAAGTGTCCCAGCAGGTGGTGCCCATCAGCTTCCTTTAGTTGTACTGGGTATGAGAGGTTGACATCCTCTTTTTCACCAGAGGGGGAAAAAAGAGTCCTTGTCTGTTGAGAAGACAAATCCTTAATACTTGTAACCCAAACGATTAAAAATAAATTCACTCATAATTTCCACACTTTAAGCCAAATCCTCCTTCTAACTTTTCTCTGTTGTGGGTACCACTACCTTCCCAGTCACCAAGGCTACAAAAAAAATCAGGCATAGCTATGATTCTTCCTTCTACCTTATCCCTTGCATCTAATAAATTGCCTGGTCTTGCAAATTCCAACTTCACACCATCTCTCACATCCATTACCTTTTATCTATCCTACTAGTTTAAGGCCCTCATTGATTTTTTTACGTGGATTGTATTGTAACAGCCTCCTAATTTGTCCTCCTACATCTTTTCTCTCTAATGTATCCATATAAAGTTGTTCAAATAATCTTTGTAAGGCACAGTCCTGACAATGTTATTCTTGCATTCAAAATCTTTAATAAAAAAAATAAACCTTCAATGATTTTGTCATTAATGATAGGATAAAATACAACTTCCTTGGTCCCACATTTAAGGCCTTCCCCAGTTTAGCTCCAGTATACTTTTCTAGTTTTATTTCATTTTACTTTCCTCTTTCTTGCACCCTATGTTCCTGGCATTAGTAATTTCCCCAAACTTGATATTCCATCTCATTCCAGGCTTGTACGCTTGGTTATCCCTAGGCCCAGAATATACCTTCCCTTGTTCCCTGCCTCTAAGAATCCTTCTCTTCCTTCAAGTCTTAATTTAGACTCCATCTTCTTATTGGATTTTACTCCTCATCAAAAAGTGAGGTTTTTTCATCCTCAAGCTTTCCTAGAACATTTTGTCTGGATCTCTCTTTTGCCTCTATCACTCCATACCTTGTACTATATTTAGCTATGTGTCTATCCAATTCCATTGTAATAAAATCTAAGTTTTTTGAGGGAGGAGATTATATCATTTTAAATCTTTTCATCCCCAAAGGACTTTATATATAGTAGGAGCTTATTAAATATTTGTTGAATTAAAGAGACATCACTTTATTGTTCATCAGATGCCTTCCTTTGTCTCAGCAAGTAATACGGACCTTTTGCTTCCTTCTTCATTTCTATATTCACATGTCCACATGGCACAGCTGAAAGAACACTGAATTCGAAGACTAAAGTTCCACTTCTAGTCTGTCAACTGGAAGGGACTCTGAAGGCCATTCCATTTGACTTCTCCCTATTGAATAGAAAAGGAAACTAAGGCCCAGGGGGAGTGACTTTCCCACTGTCACTGAGGGACAGAACAAGGATTTGAACCCACATTATTTGTATCCCAGTATATTATTCTTCCTATATCACCATTAGCTATGTAACTAAAAAGAATCATTTAATCACTCAAAGCTAACTTTGGCATAACTGAATACTTTGGTAATTAATCTATGTAATCTTTAAGATCTTTTCCCCTTCTACAATTATATCTTGTTTCTAGACCTTTTCTTCAATGTGCATAGAAAAGCAACAAAAGTATAACAATAGCAACTCACACTTAGTGTTTTATACTAGCTCTTATATCTGTCTCACTCCCTCTGACTAACATTTTAGTTTAAAGAATAAATATTGTCAGTCAACAAGTAGTTGTCAAACATTTATTAAAAGCTTATTGTGGGGCGATTCCGGGTTAAGATGGCGGCAGAGTAAGAAGCAGCTCTTAACCTCTCCTGCCTAGACTAACAGCAGAAGAAATAGAATACCTAAATAATCCCATATCAGAAAAAGAAATTGAACAAGCCATCAAAGAACTCCCTAAGAAAAAATCACCAGGGCCTGATGGATTCACAAGTGAATTCTATCAGACATTCAAAGAGCAACTAATCCCAATACTATACAAATTATTTGATATGATAAGCAAAGAAGGAGTCCTACCAAATTCCTTTTATGACACAAATATGGTACTGATTCCAAAGCCAGGGAGACCAAAAACAGAGAAAGAAAACTATAGACCAATCTCCCTAACGAACATAGATGCAAAAATCTTAAATAGAATACTAGCAAAGAGACTCCAGCAAGTAATTAAGAAGATCATTCACCACGATCAGGTGGGATTTATACCAGGAATGCAAGGTTGGTTCAACATTAGGAAAACCATCCACATAATTGACCATATCAACAG